>NW_004086143.1:0-188540 GCF_000220395.1 Ichthyophthirius multifiliis
GTCCAATCTAAATATAGATTTTATTAATATAAAACTGCTAATTTTTATAAAAAATGTACAAAATCTTCATTAAAATCAAAAGCTTTTAAATAATTTAATAAATCGCTTTATATAAATTCTGATAAATTAAAAAAATAAGGATTATAAAATTAATTTTTATTTAACAATATCTTCTCCAATTCAAACTAAACAGGATATAATCCAACTTTTTATAATATTATTTTTCCAAGTTATTCCTCAAACTAATATATTAGTTTATTATTATGTAAATCTTTCTATAAAGATAAACAAAATTTAAAAGGGTAATCCTCAGTATTAAAGCCTAAAGGATTTTATTAATCAAGCATTTCATTTTCAGCAATTTTTTTTTTTTCTTCTGATTTAACATTATAATGATCATTATTAAAAACTATATCCAATTTTTCTTAAGCTTTTTATAAATCTTCGAATTTCAAAAGTTTTTCTTAATCAAAATCATTTAAGTTGTTTCTTTCTCTAATTAAATAAATATAAATATATTTATACAAATATAAATATTTTTTATTATATATATATATATATATTTTAATATATAAGTTTATATATATTTTTAATTATATGTTACTATGGTTGCAAAATTATTTCTATTTAATAATTTTCCAATAATTTTTATAAAATTATTTATTTTTTATGTCTTTTTTTTTATAAAATTTTATAATTTTTATTCATGAAAAAATTCTATTTTTATTTTATAAAAAAGTTTAGTATTTTCTTATTTTTCATATATTTTTTACAAATGTTTATAATTATATTTTATCTATTTTTTCCTTATTTTCATTATAATCTTCTATTTCTGATTTTAACGCTTTTCTTATAGATGTTGAAATAGCAGTTACCACTTTATTTTATATTTTTTTTATTTATTTTTTTAAATACTTTTATATTGAGGATCTTTTGGATTTTAGTTTAGTTTTTGTATTATTTTTTGCTCGTTTACTAATAATTCTTATATTTTTTCATTTTGTGTATGTGTTTATATAAGATTAGAAAAAAAATACTTTATAAAGTTTTTTTTCTTATTAAACATTTTTTTTATACTTTATATAATTTTAGTTGTTTTTTTATTAGATAAAAAATATATACTAAACTTTAAAAAAATTATATTTATTAAATTTCTAAAATTAATAAAATGAATTTATAAAAATTATTATCCAATAAATGATTATGTTTATTATATATACAAATTTTTAAATAGTAAAAAAAATCAAATATACATTAAGCATTCTTATAATTATAAAATTAAATAAATTTATTTTTAAAAATATTAATAAACTTTTTACAGTTAATTTATATTTTTAATATGCTTTAATTAGAAATAAAGCAATTATATTAATAATAGAATTCTATATTTAAAATCATTTTTATTATAGATTAAGTATAAAATATATAAAAATATATATACAAATATATAAAATAAATTTAATATAAATTGTTGTTAAAATATTATTAAATTAAATTTAGATAATATAATATTATATAATAATATTTATTATTTTATATATTATTTATGATATAATTTATAATGTATTATTTATTATTGTTTTTATTTATTATTTATTTATAAAAATTTTATAAAATGAAAATAAAAAAGGGATGTTTAAATTATTAATTTTTATTGATAATATTTTATATGATTTAAATTTTATATATATAAAAAATATACTAAAAAAATATATATATAGTATAAATAAAAATAACAATGTAATAATAATAATAATAATAATAATAATAATAATAATAATAATTATAATTAATAATAATAATTCTAATTATATATTTTTTTACTTTTTTTACTATATATATTTTTTATTATATTCCTATTATATTTAATAATGTATAAAAATTAATATTTTATTTTGTTATTTATATATAGAATATTTTAATATTTTTCTTATTTATATTATATATAATTAATTTTTTTTAAAATATATATATAATATTTAAATAAAAAAACATATATTCTTGAAAATATAAAAAAAATTCATTTAAATATTTCATTTTAAATATTATTTTTTTACTATTTATATTATTTTTAACTATTTTTTTAATAATTTTTAATTAATAATCCAATTTATTTGTCTTAAATATTATTATTTAAAATTAACTTTTTTTCAATTAATTCAATACCTAATCCAACCAAACCATATTCTTTTTATTTATTTATTTTATTATAAATAATAAAAAAAATACCTTAATTAATTTTATTTATATATCCAAAAAAAGAAATAACTTTTTCATTTTTTTTAATATTAAATTAATATAATTTTAAGTTTCTTTAATATTTATCATTTCCAATTTCTATTTATTAATTTTTAGAAGTGCAAATAAATAAATATTATATATATTCATTATTATAAGCACATTTAATATTTTAAATATATTCATTTTATTAAATTTTTAACTTAATACATTTATATTTTTATTTGTTTTCGACTTCAAAGCAAATAATTTCTTTATTTTCTTATTCTGAAATAGAATATAATAAACTCATTCCATATATAACATTATTTAAATAATAAAAATCTATTTATTAAATATAATATTCTTTATTTTCAGGTAATAATCTACTATTATTCCAAAAAAGATTTTCTTAATTTTCTTAAATAAACCCAAAACTTTCTTTTCTTAAATTTTTTTAAATAATTTATTTTTAATAAACTTATTTATTTTCCTTACATATTTTTATATTTTTTTAAATTTTTTTTTTTTTACGTATTTTTTTTATTTTAAAATTTCTGTAAGTTCTTCAATTTCATTTTATATTTAAAAATTCATTTTTTCCATTTTTTAAATTTCCCTTTTTTATTCGATCTCCATTTCTTTTTTTTCTTATTTTTTCTCATTAATTTTCTCCTATATTTCCTCCAAATTTATATTATTTTAATTAATTATCTCATTTTTTTACATTTTTAGTTACTAATTTTTATAATTCTAGCTCACAATATTCTATAATTAAGTCACGCGACTCTCATTTAATGAAATACATATGCCATTTTACATACAAGACTATTTATATTTAATTTCTTATTAAACATAATATTGACATTAATCTTTTATTTCTTTATCTAATTTTTATATTTAATTTTTTGTCTCTTTTAGTTAATTTTTATTTTAATTATAAATTTCTATTTGTGTTTAATTTTAGAAAAGTAAATAATTTTTTTAAATTTCTATTTCGTTTTTTTCTTTTATTTTTTAAAGAAATTATAATTCATCAATTATTTTTTTATTTTCAATATTTTTTTCTTATATTTAATTTCTTATTTGAATAATTCTACAAAAAAAAACGCATTTATTATATTTTATTTTATTTTTTAAAAAAAAGAAAAAAACCATACTTATCTTTAAAAACATTGATATTTTTAAAATTTTCTTATTTTTTTATTTCCTTTTATAATTAAACTATCTATTAATATTTTTAATCAAGTTATATTTTTAAAGGATTATCTTTAATTTTTATATATTAATGTATTTTTTATTTAAACATAATAAAAATAATACTTTAATTATTATTATTTTTTTAAACTTTTTTATCTTTTATTAATTAAATTTTCTAATCCATTTATTATTAACATTCTTCTATTTATTTCATTAAAACATCCGTTTTTTTTCTACTTTTGCTAATATTAAATTACTTCATATTTATTATTAATTAAAGTAAATCAATATAATATAATCTAATATATATATTTATATAAAAAATACTTTTCTTCTATTAAAATTTCTAACTACTAACAATTTTAGCAATTTTATTCTTATTTTTTCTCTTTTTTCTCATCTTATTAATCATCCTCTGTTTACTAATAATTATTAATCATAAAAAAATAACTTAATAATAAAAAAAAACAAATAAAAAATTCTAAAAAGAAAATTAAAAAATAAAATATATATTATTATATAACCAAATATAAAAAAACTTATTCCAAAAAAAATAAAAAAGATTCTAATAAAAAAAATAAAAAAGGAGAGAAGTTATGTATTATTGTTGCAACTACATAAAAAAATGTTGTGGCTGTAGTAATGATTGTTGCGAAAATTGCACATCTACTCCGTTTACTTTTTGTACATTTTTCTCATTTTTCGTTACATTTTTGCCAACAATATTTATGATAATAGCCTTAATAATATCTTCTGGCTATTCTTGTTAAGAAGACATTAAGTTATATTTATTAATATAAGGCATAAATAATTTATTGAATTTTGTTTTTTGCATTTACCTTATATTTGTATATGGAAAAAAATACCCAGGAAAAATAAAAGAAGGCCAAGAGGAAAAAAACATACTATAAAGGACTATAAATCTTATTTGTTATGATTTTTTTGTATGTTTTTATATTTTTTCAATTATTTATTTCTTTGTCTGGACCATATTAGGACACAAAAAATATTCATATGAACCTAAATATAGCTCTTGTTTTAAAGAAAATGACGGTTATGTGATGAGAGTATTCTTATTTAATCTTATTGCTATGGAAGTGTTTCTTTTAATAGGCAGTTTAGTATTTTTTTTATCGTTATGTATAGCTGCTTTTAACGAAGGAAGGTAAAAAAATAAATAAAAAAAAAAAATAAAAAAAAAAAGTTGTTCATTATAAAGTTTTTTTCGATACTTTTTTTTATGCATTTCTTGTGGATGTTGTGATATAGGCAAAAAAAATTCAAAATAATATAATTAATAACAAATGCAATAAACTCATACAAACGAACAAAATTAAACAAGAAATAATTTTATAGGTTAAGGGGGAAACTTTTTAAGTTGCTTTGGCATTTTCGGAAGATCATAATAAAATTAAAATGTAATAGCTTAATAATAATAATTATAATTATAATAATAAAAATTATAATAATAATAAATATAAAATTATTAACCTCAATTACCTTAATACTAATAAATTAATTAATTTTAAATGGCATATAATCCTCAAAAAGATTTAAATCCTAATATTAATTAGAACTAATATTAATAGTATTATTAAAATAATAATTTAAATTAAATGTAATAGTAATAATAACAAATTGTTTAAAATTAAATATATGTTCCTCCACCACCTCCAGATAAAAATAAAGTAATTAATTTATTAAAATTAAAAAAAAAAATAAAAATAGAAAAGTTTAATGGACAAAGCAAAAGATGCAGCTTAAAATATAAAAGATAAGTTATAAAAATGAAAAATAATTTTATGACATTATAAATAAATATTAAAATTTTTAATATTATTAATAAAAAAATAAAAAATAGGATATTTTTTGAAATAAAATTAATTTATGTTAAAATATATATATATATACATATATATTTTATTATATATATTATATATTTATTTAGTTGGAATTATAAAAAAGTTATAAAATATATATATATATATATATATATATATATATATATATATATATATTTTATTTTTACTTTTTTATTTAAAGTAACTATTATTAGTATATATATATATATCAAATAATTAATTTCCAATATTCTTTTAATTAATATTTTTTTGTAATATTACTTATCAATAGTGAATAGCAAATTATATAAATATGCTAAAACAATTTTTAATTTTATTAAATTAATTTATGTATCTTTATAAAATTTAATAAGAAATGTATAATATATATTTTATATATGTATGTATTAAAGAATTTTTAGATATAATTATTTTGGACCTATTTTTTTTTTAGTTTATTTTAAATATTAAAAGTTTATATATTAAATTAATAAATTAAGATTATTTTATATTTTATTTATACTTCTTTTTTTAAAAATAAATAAATAAATAATAAATAATACATTTATATATAAATATTTAAATTAACTGAAAATAAATGTATTTTTAAAATGAAAAAAATATTCATATTTATTTTAATAAAATAAAAAATTTAAATTTATATCAAGGTTCAAATTATTAAATAAATTTGTTTTTAAAACACGAAATTAAAAAAATATTATATAATTAAAAATGATAATAAAAAATAAAAATATTGTAAATGATATTTAATAATAAAATATATGATTAAATATATGATTGTATCTTTTATTAAATTATTAATATAATAAAATTCTAATTTTATAAATAATATTTAATTATATAAATAAAATTTCACTATATTAACAAATATTTAAAATTATAAATAATATTAATTTTTGATAATTAATAATATTTTTTATAAAATAAATTGATAAAAGTTTTTACATTAATTATTTTAATATAATAAAAAAAAATTATAAATAATATTTCTTTTATATATATATATTTTAAATTTCTATATTAATTTATACATTATTTATAATAATTTTAAAATATTTCATTAAATTATTAAGGTAATTTATTATTTATAATTAATATTTAAAAATAACTTTTCCGGGCTTATATTAAAATAAAATTATTATAATAAATATATATATTTAATAAATCATTAATTAATTTAAAATAAACAAAATTTTCATAATATATAATTTCATATTATTTATTTATATGATAAATTATAGTAATATTTATATTTTTCAATAAAAAAAGCATTTTTTTAAATTTAAAATTTTATATAGTTTGAAATTAAGTAAAAACATTATAATAATTTTTTAAAAATTAATTAATAAATTTAATACAAAAAATAATTGAAATTTAAAAATTTTATTTAATATTAATAAAATTAATACTATAAAATATATATTATTTAGATTTTTAAAAAACATTAAAAATATAATATAAAAAATAAAAATATTAAAAATATAAAAATATTTAATTAAAAATAAAAAAAGATAAAAAATAAAAATAATTAGATAAATATTATATAATTTCTTTAAAAAATCCATAAATATTTAATTTTGGATTTTATAAAAATATATCAATTTATAATATTGATATTTTTATAAAATAAATATAATATCTAAATATATTAATATTTATTATCATATATATATTTATTTTTTAATTCTATTATCCTTATATATATAAAATCAATATATTTCATATATATATTATTTATTTCTTTACTAATAAAAATATACATACCTTTTAAAATACTATAATATAAATATAACATATAAAATTTTTATTATTATAAATAATAATTTATATAATAATTAATAAATTTATTAATTATATAAAAAAAATAAAATAAAAATAATAATATCTTTAAATCAATTTAATTATATTTTTATATTTACATATATCACTAAAATAATTTAATAAAATATAATTTTTCTTTATTTTATGAATATTTATATTTTATTTATTATTTAATTTTTATTATTTTTAATTAATATATTTTTATTAACAATATTTAATTATTTGTTTAAATATAATCAATCTTATTTTGATAAATTATAAAATTCTTAATCTAATTCTTATAATATACAATTGATGTCAAATTATATATCTTTATTCATATTTTTTTCGTAATAATTTATTTTATTTTTATGCTAATTCATTGAATGAGCTCTTAAATTTAATATTTCATCTAATTAATAAAGATTGTTTTAACTATAAATATCATTATTTATCTCTAATTAATCAATATCTATAATATTCTCTTAATTTAACGATCCATTATTAAGATTTGATAAAGCTGATCCTACTCTACTCGAAATATCATCATATGTTAATTTTTTAATAGGAATAGGCATTTATAAAGATTTTTATGATTTATTCATTTTTTTTTTTTAATGATAAAAAAAAGATTTATTGTTTTTTTTTAATAATATATTTTTAATTTAATATGGTTTTTTTCAGTAATTCTTAATATGTTTTATGTAGAATAATATAATAATAGAGAAAAGAAAAAGTATATAAAATACTATATCATATATTAGAAGTTATAAGAAATAGAAAAATTGCAAAAATTTTGTTACTTTTTAATATTAGACATATTTTTTAATCTAAAAATATTTAAATAAATAATAAAATTATCTTATTTTTTTTTTTTTATAATTTATATTTATATATATATGAATTTTATTTGATTTTTCATTTTTTTTATTTTATTCATTATTTTATTTTTATAAAGTTTAAATTAATAAAAGAAAACATTATTTTAATTTTAAAATAATATATAATGGTGATAAAAATTAAAAAAATTAATTATAAAAATATATAATACTAAAAATTATATAGCCTATTTTCTTTTCTATATTATAATAAATCTTTTAATTATTTTTATACGCAAATAAAATCAATTCTTGATTAAAATTATATGAAATTAACTTTTTTCTTAATATTTTTAGTTATAATAAATTATTTTCTATGTTTTAAAATAATATGATATTTTTTTTATTTTTATATAATTTCATTATAATTTACTTAATTAATTTATTAAATTACATTAATTGTTTTTAATTTATTAATATATATATATATATATATATATATATATATTTTTTATTTTATTTTTGATTTAATAAATTATATGATATTAATTTTTTATAAAAAACTCTTATAAACATATTTTTATTTTAAAAATAAAGCAATATAATATAAAAATTTAATTAAATATTATAATTACTATGTTTAAAGAAAAAAATAAAGAATAAACAGATTAAATATTAGTAAAATATAATTAAAATAATAAATATTAGTTAAAATTTATTGATAATTTTTATAACAAAAAATTTATAAAAATTTTCTTTTATTTATTTTATTTTAATTAAATTAATATATTTTTTATTAATTATTAAAGTATTAAATATTTTTAATCTAAAATAAAATAAAATTAATATATTTTTAATGTAATATAATAGATATTACATTAAGTTTTTTTAAATTCTTTTAAATTAAACATATTTTTTATTATTATTTATAATGATTTACTAATATTAAAATAATAATTAAAAAAGCATATTTGATATATAATATAATCATAAATAAAATTAAAAATAATATTAGTAAAATTAAATATATATAAAATAAAATATATTTAATTATATTAGTTTTTAGGTATTAATTTTAAATATAGAAAATTTTAATTTGGTTTTAATTTTTATTTAAAATAATTTTTTGATGTGTTGAAAAGTATTCACTAATATATATTATTAAATAAATAAAAAAAATTGTGTTTTAAAATAATAATTAAAATAATAATTAATAAAATAAAAAATAAATTAATAAAATAATAATAAAAAATAATAATGAAAAATTCTCAAAATAAATAAATTATTAGAAAATCCCTTATAGTAGATAATCCTTAAAGTCAAAAAAAGCAATATTATAATTTAAATGAAAACATTGCACAAAATAAACAAAATAATACTTAAAATATTTAATAGTTTATAGATTAAAATTAAACTAATTAAAAAGAAAATATTAACTTAACAAATTTATAAAACATGCTTCAATTAGATCTTTTTAATAATAATAATTTCGAAAAAAATATATAAAACGATGTTAATTAGAACAAATTCGAGTTCTAAAATAAAATAGAAGAAGAAACTATGCTTAAATAAATATAATTATAAAACAAATGTATTATTTCTTAAATATTTTAATATATGCAAGAAATTTAAGAATTAAAAGATAAAATAATAAGTCTAGAAGTAAAATAAAATAAAGCGATATAAATATACTTTGTTTTTTAAAATACATATATAAAAAGCAAATAATAGATAATTTAGTGAAAATAAGTAATGTAAAAGAACAAAATGAAAGTTAAAAAAAGAAATTTAAAAAAAGAAAAAGAAGATGTTTTTAAGATATTAATAAAATATTTCAAGTAAAAAAAATAACATAGGAAAAAATAAAAATTAATAAAATTTAAATATAATGTTTTTTTTAAAAAAAATATATTTTTTAAAAAATATTAATAATATTAATTTTTTTTTTTTAAAAAAAAATATTATAATAATGTTTAAAAGTAATATATATATATATATTCATATATAAATAAAAGTGTACTCAAGATAATTGCTAAAAAACTTACGGAAGTTACGTATCTTTAAATTTACATATGAAATTAAAACATGGTATAGATTATAAGACTTTAAGTCAAGTTTAAAAAGATTAATTATCAAAATGATAATAAAAATAAAAAAAAAACATAATATTTTAATAAAAATAATTATAATTATATCAATCTATTAGAAATATATATAATTATCATATATATACTTAACTATATAGAAGATAAATATTTCTATATATAAATATTTATTTTATTTAAAAAATATAAAAAAATATTCTTTTTAATAAATAATAATATTTCAATTTATTTAAAATATCAAAAAAAATTATATATTAATTTTTATTTTATTTTTTAATTAATAAAAAAAAAGAAATAAAAAAAAAGCATAAAAATTCATATATTTATTAAAAAAAAAAAAAAAAAATAATACATGTATATATATATATATATAATTAAAAAAAAAATATCAAGACATATATTTATTACAAATAAGCTAATGAATAAAACATAAGAAATCTGCATAACTTTTTTACCCTCTAACTTCATCTTCAATAAGTATATTTCTAATATCTTATTCATAGACATCTTTATAACTTACTACATGTATACTTTAATATGCACCATTTTTATTTTTCCTTAACTAATCTACAATAGCATTAACTTTTTACGAAATTTAATTTTCTGGGAAATTTGGGAATTATAAAACTCCCTTAATTTATTCATATTCTTAAACTCCTAATAATCCTTCTATAAACTCTAAACTAGCATCTTTTTAAACATAAAGGTAAATTACTTCCCCATTATCAATTAAATATATCCCATTAGATATTAGTTTATCTACTGAAGCCGCTATAGTATTTGGCATGAGTACTTTATCATCATTAGTTACACTTCCGACACTAATTTATTCCCAATACTCACTTTCTATATTATGAATAGGATAAACCTTCGGATAAAGCCATTATTATAAATTATAAGGATTTAAGCTAAAAAGCTTGATCATTTCAAAAGTTTTAAAATCTGCTTTCCCCTGTGAATTTGACCTAAAAAGTTCTTATTTTAACAACGCTTATAACATCACTGGTAGCATTTTCAAAGTTTCAGGAAGTATTAACTATCCTTATTAGCTGCCTTAAGCACAATGATTCCTATAGGAATATAAAATATTAACCACTTATTAAACTAATGTATCAGACATTTACTTAGTAGTTTAAGTTTAAATATTCGATACTACTTTTCTATATAAAATCCCTATAGTCCCTTCTAAATCTACACATTTGAAAACGTTATGAACACTATTTTATACTGGTACGGCTAAATTAATGACTCTAATAACCCTTTGTCCATATAAATTAGTATATAAAACCGCATATTATAAATAAGCTTCATTTCCTTAAATTTTTTCCTCTTATTTATATTATATACCTATACTCTAGTCACTGTCCAAAGCACTCATTTATAAATCACGGACTGAAACTTTGCCTTTTCCGGTAAAAAACTCCTCCAAAATAATACCGGGACTAGCTCTTAAAGTCATAATGCAGTCTTGGCCATAATTCCTGGTCAAAATCCTGAATAATTAATAATGTATTTTTTCCCCATCATAAGCACTATTATACTACGGGAAATAATATAAAGAACCTCCCGTAACAGTCAATAATAACGAAATAGTAGCCAAATCACAATAGTCAGGCGCAAAAACAAAAAGATCGACAGAAATAGACTTTTTTAATAAATTCTAACTTAATTCCTTATATGAATTACATTAAGGAATATACAAATTCTTCTCCTATTCACCACCCATAATCTTTACATCATCCCTTCTTTTTAATTTCCCGAACCCAATTTAAGATAATTAGGACGTAAAAGCGATTATTTTGCAAGGATTTTCTTCTAACATGCTATATATGGACTATATAACAGCTCCTATGGATGCCGTTTTGACAAAAAATTGGCCTTATGCGGTATTTTGTAGTATATTTTAACTATTATTGAGTAATTTTTCGATTAAATACTCGATTTTTTCCCTATCTTATTAAATGTTTAAAAAAAGAGCGTTTTTCGGAAAAGGACAATATGGATCGTCTAAATCTGCCATAACAATCAACTATGGATCATTGTTCAAATCTTTAGGGATACTATAAAAGTTCAACTATTGACTATAAGTACATAAAGATAAAGAAGTCCTTTCAGGAATAGTAAAGGAGTCCAAAACACTCCTTATTGTATGTAAAGCTTGGGCAAAAACGCCTGATTGTATTGACACAGGAGTCATTTCTAAACAAAGCATAATCAGGTTTTATTAAATATCTTTCCGAGGGTAGTTTAAAGGTGCAATAAATTCGTATACTCCTTTAGAAAGTTCAGGTCTGAGTAGTTTATCTGTTCTTTCTTGCAAATCATTAATAGGTGCGAAATATTCATTCGGAACTTTATTTGTTTACTTACATAAATTACATATGGCTGTATTTCCCCCTTCTGTAAATATAAAATATGGGTTTATATATCCGTGGCATCTCGAGCATCTTAACATACATGTATTGGGTTAGGAACAGTCTATTATTTGGACATTTTCTTCTGTTTCGGCAAATGGAGTTATTATACAGCCTTAAGGAATTCCTGTTTATTATATTAAATTGGGATCTGTGGCAAAGGAATATATTGAAGGCCTAATAAAACGTGGGCCAGCACTTCCTTAGTCTTTTTAGACGAAATATTAATATGAATATGGGGCTTAAGTTGTTTAAGAATTCGCTATATGTAGTTTTGGAGATATTGATTCTTATATTGTTTATTATGGTCTGGGTATTTATTCTGTATTTATTTTACTTTTTGGGTGTCCTTTGTTAATTTTATATATTATTGTCAATTGTAGTATTTTATTATTATTATAGTTAATTTTAATATGTTGATTAAGGTTATTATGCTTAGTATTATTATTATTATAATTACAATGGTTACAATTGTTATTATGGTTATGATTATTATTATGATTATGATTATTATTAAAATGGTTAAGATAAAGCACTTGATTGTGTATTTATTGGCTAAATAGAATTAATTTAAGGCTGTTGTTATTAATATAATTAAGGTTAAAGGATAGATCCTCCTTTAGATCCTTTTAAATGAGGAAGTCTGTGTGCCATTTTTTTTATATTTTTTTATATATTTTTTTGATTTAACTTTTTTTTATTTTTAATTTTTTTTTGTTTTCCTATTTAATTTTTAAGGCATTATTTATTAGAAAAAAAAGATATTTAATATTATCGTTCCACGACTTATAAATATATTAATAAATGTAAAAATAATTTATATTAATATTATAAAAGATTAAAAAATAAATTATAAAAAATATAAATAAAAAAATATATATATTCTTATAAATAAAATATATAAAAATATATAAATATTATATATATATATATATATATATATATATATATATATATAAAATATATTCATTATTATTATTTCCATACTTCTTTTATATTTTTTTCTTTATTTTTCTTTATTTAATTCGCAACAACCTAAACTTCTATTATATCTTAATCAATTTCTTTAATTTCATTATTATTTTCCTCACTTTCAGAATCTTCTAGAAATTAAAAAGCTTATTTATTTGAAACGTTTTTTCTTAAAATATCTTTACAAACCTTTCTTTCCAATTTTATTTATTTAATCATATTTTCCGAACTTATAAACGTCCCTTGAGTATTTTTCCCACATACGAAGCACTTTGAGTTATTTTTATACTATTAAAGTGCACATTTTTCGCAAAAAAAATGATCACACTACGTTTTTACTGGCTAAAATAACTTATTATTACATATATGGCATATTTTAGGCACTTCATATTTTCCTAATTCTTCTTGAATTTCTTCTATTTCCTAATTTATAACTTCTTTCCCATTTTGAATTTATTTCTCTTTTTTTTTCTTTTAATTTTCCCAGTCTTATTCCTACTCCCATCCGCTCTTATAATCTCCCCTATCATGCAAATAAAGGCAAGAATCTCCAAAAACACAATACCCAGTATCATGATAATCCTTACATAGGCTCGGATTATAATCGAATCTGCAAGTTACCCTTACATTATTCGAAGAAGCCTTTATAGGACCTAATGTACCTGTATATTTGGCATTTCTTATTTATTCTTCGCTTTTTTAATTATATTAAATACCATAATTTTTTCCTCTATATACATCTTAGGATAATTTACCTTCCTTTATTAATTAACTTATTTCGTTTTTTTTTAATGCTATATATCTAGGGTCTTAATCAGGGTCGGAAATTTAAACGTCTGTTGTCTCTTATTAATGTTTTGATGTCATATTTGGATTCGATTTATATTTTAAGTCTGAAAGTTCTGAATCTATTTTTTATTTTATATCAGAAGTTTACGGAATGTATTATATTTTTGGATTTTTTTTGTGCTTTTTTAATATTATTTCTTGCTCATCGGAAGAAATGTTATTTTGCTATTCTTCTATTAAGGTTATATTTGATTTTTTTATATTGCGTTTTTTAAACATTTTAATTTTATATTCTAAATGATATTATTTTTAATTATTAATTTTTATTTCAAGACATAATAATTATTTTTTTAAGTTGTTTATTATTGTTTTATATATAGTATTATTTTATTTAAAAAAATATTTTTTTAATGATGTTTTAAAGATAATATGTAATTATTTTAATTGTATATATATATATATATATATATATATATTATATGTAAAATATTTATATATATTTTCTTCTTTTTATAATTAGTCAATTATTTTTAGCATATTTAGCAGTATATTCTTTTGCTGTTTTTTTTAAAAAATCAATTTTTGTTGAACATAAAAAATTTAAATAAAAAAAAAAGATATTTAAAAATAATAATAATATATGAAAAAATTAAATTATATATATATAAATAATATAAAGTTATAAAAAATTACCAATTTATAAAGCCTATTATTCGTTTCTCTTCCATAATTCGGCTGCTTCATTATTTAAAGGATCATCAGCTAAAATTATATTTTTTTAAAAAAATTAAATATAAAGATAAATCTATATATATATATATATATATATGTATATATATATATATATATATATATATATATATATATATATATATATATATACGGTTCGGGGAAGAAAGTAAAGCTTAAATGGATAAAAGAACAGATCTTATTTACAAAGCTGGAGACCATTTATCCTTTAAAATATCAAGACAAATTCTTCCCAAATTATCTATATTAGGATGATAAATTTTTGTGCAAAATACTACTTTTGGAGGGTTCATCGGATATTAATCTGGTAATAATAATTCAGCATTAAAAGTACCTCCTTCATAAGGAGTATTACCTGGTCCTTATATTTTCACAAAAAAATGACGATAGTTATCCTTATTTACTAGACATTCAATATAAGGAACTTATTTTATTTAACTTTATATTTATATTTTATTTATTTTTACTTTATTCTTATTAAAGTTTTTATGTTTCCTTTTGTTTTTTTATATAAGGTTTTATATTATTCTTTTAGTTTTTTATTTTTTACTTTCATAATTCTTGGTGTGGGCCCTGACATTTATTATATTTTCTTTTTTTTTAAAAAAAAAATATTTTTTTTTTTTTTTTAATTTATTTAATTCTATAAATATTTTATATATTTTATTTTTATTATATATATATATATTAATATTTTATTATTGTTTTTTTGAAATAATATAATATTAAATTTTATCTATTTTATTTTAATTTGTATTATATATATTTAAATTTATAAAGTTTTTTATTCTATAAGTTTATTTGTTATCTATTATATTTAAATTTTTTTTTTTTCAAAAAAAAAACAAAAAATATAAACTAATTAAATCTTTTTTAAAAATTTACTGAAAATTATTTAATGATTCTATTAAATTAAATAAATAATATAAATTAAAATTTTAATATGTAAAAACATTAATAATCATATTTATATAAAATATAATATATACTAGTAAATATTTTTATTAATAAGTATAATTTATATTCTCTTTTAATTAATAATGTGCAAAGAAATACTAAAAAAATATTGTAATAATATTATTAATTATTTTTTTAAAATAAATAAGGATATATATAAACAAGCATTATAAAATAAATAATACTATAAATAAAAAAATTACACTAATAAATACAATATTTATGTTACTTAATAAATATAAAATAAAATAATCATTAATATATTCTAAATTAATAAGGAAAATACCCGAAAATCATACATTAATTTA
Organism: Ichthyophthirius multifiliis; assembly: GCF_000220395.1. NCBI lineage: Eukaryota > Ciliophora > Oligohymenophorea > Hymenostomatida > Ichthyophthirius > Ichthyophthirius multifiliis. The sequence goes on from NW_004086143.1 coordinate 16,193, forward strand.
ATTTAAATTTATACCTAATATTTGAAATAAATAAACTTCCTTTACAAAATATATACATATATATATACATTAAAAATTTAAAATATTATACTCTAAAAACTATGATTATTATCATTATTATTTGTTTTTTATTTTGAAGAATTTTATTGAATAAAGAGGGAAGATTTTTTTCATATTTGTTTTATTAAAAAATTTTATCTTTTTTAGAATTATTTTTGCTTATTTCATTATTTTTATGATATTTTAGTGGTTTTTTTTTAAGACTTTTAAATTTTTAGGCTTTTTTACAATCTCCATAGTGTTATATAATAAAATTTAACCCTTTTTTTGTTAGTAATAACCTAATTTAATCATATAAAAATTACTTGAAAATAATTATTAACTACATAATAATTAATTTTTTTGTTCATTTATATTGAAATTATTTAACTAAATTAAGATTAGACATCCGTTTTCTAGATGAAACTTATTGCAATTTTATTCTAAAAGAAACACATATATCAGATATATCAATTACTTAAGATATTATTTTATGAATACAATGTTTTAGAAGATATTTTAATAAAAAAACATTCTTTTTTTTTATTATTTCTTTCATGTTTTTATTTTTTTTATTTTTTTTTGAAATAAATTTATAATTCGCGATTTTTATAAAATATAAACTTTTTAAATATAAATAAAACCTATTTTATTTGGTAAAAAAAGAAATTAAAATTCTCCATATCTACTATATTTTTTAAACTAGGAAAAAAATTAATAAAAAACATATTTTTTTTTTTTTTTTTACAAATAAATTTTTAATTTTCTAAATGGAAAAAAATATGTCAAAAATTAATAAATTTATGTATTTTTATTAAAAATTTTTTATAGAAAAAAGACTTAAAATTTTCCTAGTTTAAGTTAAATCTATCAATTATATATAAATTTTAAGTGTTTTGTATATAAAAATATATAAAATTTAAATATATTTTGTTTTTTATGCAAAATTATATTAATATTTTCTATATTTAGATAAATTTAAAACTACTATAATATATTATATATATATATATATATATTAAAGTTCAATATAATTAATTTAGTTATTAAAATAAAGTATATAGGATATTATCTTAAAATTCTTATAATTAATATTTTATATTAAATAAATTAAGCATCTTCTCTATTACTAAAGAATCTGACATAAAAATATTAAAATCACATATTTAAGATAAAAAACCGAAAATCAATCAAGTTAAAAGATCAAAGCCAATTAATATAAAAAGTAAAAACAAACTAATATAAACGATTATAATATCGAATAAATAAAACATTAATTAATAATAATAAGACTAATTAAATAGCAAATAAAATACATAGATTATTAAAAAGCTCATCCCCCACATTTCTCAATAAAATTATAAATAGGCATAATTTTTGAATATGAATGGTTAAATAGACTTCAAGACCATATGAAAGAATAATAAAAAATATCGATTTAAATAATGGATTAAAAAAACTTAAAAATTGATATGGCGATATATATAAAGGAGAATAGTTAGATGATAAAACTAATAGAAAATAGGGAATGTATTATCATATAAAAATGGTATTAATTATAAAGGCGAATAGATAGATTATAAATAAGTAAAAAAAAAAAAAAAAAAATTAAATTATTAAAATTTTTTTATATAAAATAAATAAAAATAAGGGGTTAGTTTAACAATCAAGAAACATAGACTAATTGGGCAAAAAATACAGAATAATATTTAAATAGTAAAAAAATAAAAATAGGAAAATAAATATTATTATTTACCAATATATAGTTATTTGAAGGTCATATTTAAAATAATTTTAATTAAAATGTTATGGAAATTTACAAATGAAGAAACTAAATTTTATATAAAGGGAAATTTTATTAAAATAAAGGATTGGAGTTTGAATTTATATAGTGAAAATGTGGAAAGTGTTATAAAGGAAATTATAAAGATAATAAAAAATAAAGCAAATTTATTTTTTGATGGTTTAATAGATAGATAAAATATATTTGAAATTTGAAAAAAAGGTAAATAACATGGATATGAGTTGTAAATTCTTATAAAAACAAGAAAAAAAAATAAAAAATATGAAGAATGAAGAATGAAATAAATTAATTTTATTATATAAAATTTATTATTAAATATTTAATTTTTTTTTTTTATTAAATTTTTAAATTTATAGTTTTTTTTTATTTACTTTTTAAAAAATTTCAATTTCTACAATTTTAATATGTAATTTTAATTATTTAAATTTTTTTTTTTTGATGATAAAATAATAATAAATCTTGATTACGAAAAAAATTTTAAATATTAGTCTTTTTATATATTTTTTAATATCTATAATTATTTTTTTTTCTTAAAATATTATATTTAAAATTAATTAATTTACATATCTTTTTTAATTTTGGAATTATCATGTTATTTATATAGTTTTTTTTTAAAAAAAAATATTTAATAAACCTAATTATTTTTATATATTTAAAAAATAAAAAATAAAAATATGGATTTTTGTAGAGAAAAAATCTCTTATTTTATTATTCAATTTTGTGATAATATTCCTAAAATTTATATAGAAAAATCAATTTAATATTTTGATAAACTAACCCCTTATTATATAAAATCGCCCTAAGACTATGACAAGTTTAACTATCTTTATTTCTATTGCATAACTAAAGCATTATAATAAGATAATATAAAATATACTTTACCTAGCATTTAAAACATGTAATAAGAAATGAAAGTATTAGATTAAATAATTAATTAATATAATATCAATTTAAAAGAATAAACTGTAATGGAACTGTTCCTTAATTTAAAGTAATAATTTAATATAGGTGACTAAGAAGATTTTGAGAATCTTTTGGATGTTTTATTAATGCATCCTGAATATTATAATAGTTGTGATAAATAAATAATTTTAAATACTATATTAAAATTTTTAAATGAAAAATTTCAAACTGAACAATTCAGTTAAAATATTTTAAATTTCTTTAAATAAATAGACATTAGTTCTAAAGAAACTTAAATTTCTGAAGAAACAGTTAAGTTTAGATGATTTATTTACAAATAAAAAAATAAAATAATATTAATAAATTTAAAAAAACTTTAAATTTAATAAATTATATATTATATATTATATTTTAATAATTTTTATTTTTATTATTATTATAACTTTTATATTTATATTATAATAATTTTTTTACATGTAATAAAAACATATAAGAATAAATACATATATATATTATATATTAACATATTATATTTAATAATCTTTTATTTATAATATTAAAAATTTATCAAAAATTTTATTCACTATCTTTCGATGTATTATTTTCTTAAATAATACTTGACTTTAAAAAATAAATAATTTATTTTTTTATTAAAAAAAAATAAGTACAAACGAATGCCTAATTTAACTTTTTTATATAATATGATTATAAACACTTTATCCTTTTTCTAGTTTTTCAAAATATTATTATTTAAAATCTTCAAAATTATATATTAGAATTTCTTCATATAAAATATCTAATAACAAAAAAAATTATAAAAAGTTTAATAAAAATAAAAAACCTTTTAATTATTCCTCATCTAATTCATATTATTCATATTCAAATTCTAAAGGATTTACTTCATTTCTTTATTGTTCATCTTCAGGACAATGTAATATTGAAAAAAAGGATGCTCTAAAGCTTATTATGCACTAAATCTTAGATCAGGATCAAATTCTAATAATTATTTTAATAAATCTAAGGCTAACTCAGAAGCTTAAGGAAATATTTTATTTAAATTTATTTTTTCAAATTTAGGCAAAGATTAAAAAATGCTTCTATATCCAATATTTTTAATATTCTATATTTCTGGAGTTCCTAAAACCTATAAAAGCCCAATAATTTAATCATGTGAAGAAATTCCTTAAACAAAAGGTCTTCTTTTAATAATTTCAGCCATTATAATACCAGCAGACCATATATCAACTATAATATATATATGTATAAATTTAAATATAAATTAAAAATATATATATTAATAAAAATATATTATATAAATATATATCGTTTAATTAATAAATATTTATTTTTATTAATATAAAAATATATATCAATTAAATAACATCTCTAAAAATACCTTTGTAATCATAATTTTTTTAACTTAATAATATTTCAGGCGCTCTATACCATCTTGCAGTTACATATTCGCTTAGATCATTAGCTCTAAGTTTATTTTCTAAATATCTAGCAAATCCAAAATCACAAATTTTCAAATCACCTTCATAATTAGAAAGAATATTTTTAGGTTTCTTTATTAGAATAATATTTTATTTTTATATTTTTTAAATAAATTATATATACTAAATCTCTATGAACTATTCTACCTGAATGAATATATTTTAATCCTCTAAAAATTTAATACATAAAATATTATAAATGCTCTTCATTTAGTTCCTGATTAGAATTTAAAACTTCTCTAAAATCACTCTACATTAAAGGTTATACTAAATAAATATCATTAAAATCTTATCTTGTTAATGGAAGTATTAATTATGTGATACCTAATACCTATTATATATTTATATATATAATATTTAAAAATATATATAATAAAATTAATTATTTATATATTTATATATTAAAATATTTATATATTTATATATTTATATATTTAAAATATATACATTTTCATGTTTTAATAATCTTTATAGTTTTATTTCTCTTATTGTTCTTCTTGTATATATATTATGCTCAAATGCTTTTTCTATTTTCTTTATTGACACTAATTAATTATTGTTTTCTTTATCTATACAAGCAATTACAGTTCCATATGTGCCTGAACCAACTTTATTATACTTTTATATTTTATAATATATTTTATATTTTAACTTATTCCTTAAGGAATATATCTTTCTTCTAAACAAAATTCTGTATTATCAAGTAACCACTAATCAAATTTTTTTATATTTTAATATTTTTCATATATCTTCTTTCGATCCATATATAAATATTATATTTTTTTAGAAGTTTATTTTTTATTGTATTTAATATTTATATTTCAAATAAAAATATTTTAATATTTAACTATTTCTAATAATACTATTAATAATATATTTTATATTATTTATCAAAAGTTCTTATCTTTTTATATTATAACTTTGTAATTTTATAATATAAAATTTTAAAAAATTTGATAATTTTTATTAAATGAATAATATTTATAAATATATATAACATATTTATAATTTTATTTTTTTAATAAAAAAAAAACTTATTAAGAATAACACATCTTACATAAAATTTAATAATAATATTTTATTATATATAAATATGTATTTTATTTTTATTTTTTTTATTTTTATCAATTATTTAATTAATTAATATTTAAATATAAATATTTATATTATATATATTTTATTAAATTTAATTTCATATATATTTTTTTTTTTAATTAATATTTTATTTTCTATAATTTTTTCTTTAGATTAAAATATTATATTATATATTTTATACCAAATAAAAACTTCTTAAAATAAATTTATAAAAATATATAATTATTTTCTATTTTATTATTATAAATTTTATATAATTATTTTTTATTTATTTACAAAAAATTTTGCTTTTAAAAATTAATATAAATTTTTATATATCTTTAATTATTATTAATATAATAATTTAATTATTTTATGTATATTTTATTTAAATAATTTTACAAAACATTTATTTTATCTAATATTTTTTCATTTTATTATATTTTATTTTATCTAATATTATTTTTTCTAATATTATTTAATTTTATTTAATTTTATTTTTCTTTCTAAAAATTTAAATTATTATATTTTTCTTAAACTCATTTAATTATTAGTCATCATTATATTTTTTTTGTTTATTAAAAAAACTAAAAAATATATTGAAAAAAATATTTGTATCATATCTAAAATATATATTTATTATATAATAATTTATTTTTTTATTAAAATTTATTTATTTTTATAATAATTAAATAATATTTTTTATTTTAATCTAAATTTCGATAATATATTTATTAATATATTCTTTATTTTGAAATTCTATATTATTTGATATATTATTATAAGATATTAAAATATATTAATTTTATATAATTTTATGCAATATTAATTTTTAGAATTAGATAAATAGCCTTAATTTTTAAATATTAATTAATATGAAAATTTTAATATAAATATTATTTGAAATTTTTTACAAAACTCAATAAAAGAAGTAGAAGTATTATGATATTTACTTAAAAAATATATAATTTATATTTTGAATATCTTCATTTCCTTAATTTTACATTATATTATATTATTTTTCTATTAATAATATATTTATTTTTAATATACATAAAATTTTAGTATATAATTATATACATATAATAGATTTAAATAATTTTTATAAATGAAAGAAAAAAAATTAAGTAAGTCGATATTACAAATAAAAAATAAAGTTCATTTATAAAATAAAATTATATCTTAAATATTTATATAAAATCAATATATTAAATTTTCATAAAAATTATAATAATATTGTATTATAAAATGCTTTTTTATTTCAAAAATAAAGACTTTTTTATTTATATTATTTTTAATATTAATATGTGATAATAAATTTATTAATAATATATATATAGATATATATATATACATATATATATATATATATATATATATATATATATATTAATAAAAAAAAACACGCTTATTTTATAAATAATTATAATTTATTTTTTTTAATTACAAAATATATTATAAATAAAGTAATTATATATATACTTTTTAATAATGCATTAATCATAAAATACTATATATGTATAATATTAAAAATAACAAAATTCATTGTTATAAGTCAAAATCATCAAAAAAATTCATCTCAATTTTTTTTTATAATTTTATCCAAAAAAAATAAAAAATATTATACTATCCTATTAATTAACTTTTTATTTTTTGGTTAAGATCTTTTTTTTTATTTTTGAATTAAAATATCTAAAACTTGTTATTTATTCATAAATTAAAAAAATATAATTTCTTTTAAATTTATCCTTTAAAAATATAAAAAAATAAATAATGAAAAATAAATATTATCCTATTTTTAATAATATTATTTATCTAATATATTTTATAAAATATTAGATAAATAGAATATTTCAACTTTATTATTGTCAAATAAACTATATTTAGTAAACTATATTAAAAAAATTAATAAAAGTATAAATTATATATGTCAATTTTAGTTAAATATGAATACGAACATTTAAAAAAATAAGAAATTCTTTAAATATTATTTAATAAAAATTTTCAAAATATCTTAAAATTTAATAAATTTCAAATTATAAATGTTTTATTAAAAAAATAAAAGAAATTAAAAATTACTAAAAAAATACAAAAAATGTTAAATAAATCAATATTTTATTTATTAAACAAAAAAAAAAGAAAATTATACAATAAGATTTATTTTAACAAAAAAAATATATACATATATACATATATATATATATATATATATATATATATATATATATATATATAAATATAAAAAAAAGCAAAATAATCAATAAAAAAAAAAATAAAAATAATATAAAAAATTTGAATTATTAGATATATGTAATTAAATGAAAAATTTATATATAATTTTTCAATTTTTATAAATATTGTTAAAAAAATTTATCATTATTTCTTTTTTTTTCTTTAATTTTAATAATTTAAAACATTTGCATTTATTTTTTTTGTACATTCTTCATAATCATTTTTTCTATATCCAATTAGAAACATTAGCTATAGATATTAATAAATAAATATATATTAATATATATATATATTAATAAATAATAATATACTTCAATAGTAACAAAATTAGGTGCAGATAAAGTATATAAAATATTATCTAATAATGCAGGTGATCTTTCTATAATTAAAAAAATGTTTATAAAAAATATAATTTATATATATATATATATATATTTATATATTTATATATTTATATATATATATATTTATATATATTATATATGATTTTATATTTATTTATTTTTAAATATATTATTATATTACTTTCAAAAACTCCATGCCCTATAAATTATGTAATCCAAGCTAAAATGTTAATTATTAGAGCAGTTCTGAAATGAAATGTACAAAAATTATTATTTTATGCAATTGAATATAATATATTATTTAATACCCATCCTCCTAAATAAAATACTGTAGTTATTAACTTTAGTATTAAAATTTAAATAATTATAATACGAAATATTAAAATATATTTATATTTATATATTTTATATTTTATATATTATATATATTTATATATATATATAAATATTTATATTAATATATATATATATATAAATATATACATATATATTTTTGTTATATTTAGTTTATTTTTACCCCTGTTAAATATTCAATTTTTATGTAAATTGCCCCTAGCACCAATACTAAAATTAAGTTAAAATTTAATTCGAAATAAGGAATTTCAGATTTTAAGTATTAATCAAATAATTTTACTTGTGAATGCTTTATCATTGCCATAATGGTATTTAAAATTATAGGAATACATATTATATGTATTATTTTGTTACTTTTTATTAATTTATTTTTTAAATTTTTTAATGTTACATCTTATTTGAATGATATGATCCATATCCAATAAAAAATTCTATAAAATTAGGAAGTTAAAAGAATTTTTTATTCATTAAAAATTAAAATATTTATTCTTTATATTATATTTATATTGATTAAATTAATATATATAAAATTATTATAATATAAATCTAAAGAAAGTAAAATTTATTTGATATTACATTAATATAGTATTTTAATATTTGTTTTAAGATAATATATAATAAAAAATAATATATAAAAATAATAAGTACAACTTTTTATCAAAGGTTTATATATTATTTATTCTAAAATATTTTTAAATAGTTATAAATTAAAAAAAGCATTGAATAATTGATATTAAATATTTAGAATATATAAATAAATAATATTAAAAATATTATAATATAATTTTTTTTTTTACATTATAAACAAAATTATTAAAACTTTTATTAAATATTTATATATATATATATATATATAGTTTATATTTCTTATATTTTCTTTTTTCTCATATTTTTCTTTTTAATATATATTCTTTAATAAAATTTGAAATATTTTTAATTTTCTTTATTTCGTTTACTGGAATAAATGAAAGTAAGCATTTAGTTGACCAAATCTTTAATTTTTAACATTTTTTATCATTTATATATTAAAAAAAAAAATACTTCTTTATTTAAAGTAGCTAAGAATGACATCCAAGCGGTAAAAGCTGTAAATAAAAACACAAGTATAAAAATAACTAGAAATAATATTCTTTAAGCTTTATAATTTGAAAATAATAATTCGTTTTCTTCAAAGAATGCATTTTATAAATATCGAAGAGATGATTTTATGTATTAAGTTTATATTCTAGCTAAAAAAATAAACAAAATAATTATGTTATATTAAATTATATATTTTCTACTTAAATCAAAAGAATCTGGACATCTTAATAAATTATATAAATTATTAACTTTAATGTTTACATTTTAAAAAACTATTTATTACCAATCGCTAAACTAAAATTAGTATTAAGATTGAGAATTTTCATACATCCATAAACTTCTATTTTACAAATATTTAATTAATTAAAAATAATTAATTATAACTCCTATAATTCCCTAATAATAAAATGAAAAGTTATAAATAATATACAAAAAATATTAAATAAAAAAAATACCTATCTAACCAATCCTTAACTGAATTATTCACATTCAGTTTAGGAAGCTCCTTTTTATTAAACAATAACTATACAAGCATCATCAAACATAACACTTTTAAAAAAATCTAAATAATTAGCTGAATTATTATGCTGATCACTATTTTTAGCATGCTCCTAATAATATATATATATATATATATATATATATATATATATATATATATATATATATTTATTTATATACTTAATGTAAATTTGAATCAAATTCATATAAATTATCAATTAAATTATTTACAATAGTCAAAGAATTACTATTTAGAATAGTCCAAGTGGAATCAAATATATGTTATTTTAAAGCATTTTAAGTAAATGAATAGTATGGTTCTACAAAATTTGTAAAATTATACTCCTATTATAAATCTTTAATAATCTAAATATTATTATTTCCTAATATATAATTAAAAATAAAATAAGCCTCAATAAATACTGCAACAATAAGCATTTTCAATAAAAATCTAATATTACCATTATCTGTATTTTTAAATTTTTTTTTCCTTTTGACTAAAAAATTTGCCTTATCATTATTATTATTTTTTTCGTCTACATTCAATTCTATTTCTGAATGCACTTAATCTTCTTCCTCTGATCCTAATTAAGCGAGAAAATTATCACACTTTAAATACAAATATTTAGCCGTATTTTCAGGAATTTCTAAAAAAACACTCAAAATAAGTAACTTTGCAAACATAGTCTTACCCAATAAGACAGTGACAATAAGGGAAAAGATTAACATTACACTTATTGAGATAAAAAGAAAAGTTTAAGACTAGCTTATAATTTCTTCGAAATTCTTTTAAGAATTAGAGACTATTTAAAAATATTGGTTTTTAAGTTAAAGAAAATAATCATTCAAACCATTAAATAAAATAAAAAAAACATCAGATTAAGACTCTTTTATTTCTGAAAGTTAAAGCTTTATAATATTATGAGTTTTAGAAATAAACTACTAAGTACTATATGACAATTAAAACTCCTAAAAAGATCCTTTTTCAAAATAAATCTTCACTATATCATTCGAATCTTAATATATTTCTTAAATTTTTATTGTCAAAAATTCTATTTCAACTACACAAGTCTATATTTTGTTTCTTAAAACTTTCTCGTCTGACTCAAAAGAAGGACTTAATGAATTTTCAGAATACTATGGGGGTTATCTAATTTTTTTAGCTAAAAAAAGTAATTCTCTAGTTAAAGAAATAACTTCATTTACCTCAGACATTCTATTTGAAACTAAAATAATACTTTTCAAAAGATTATTTTAGGTGCTTATTTATAATTACATTAAAGAAAAATCTAATGTAGCGATTAATATCATACAAATAATGACAAAAATTGAAAAATATTTCAAAGAAGATACCGTAGCACTCTCACTTTATGCAGATAGTTCTTAGTTAAGTTCTTTAGCAGAATTTAAATCACTTTCGCAAAATTAATTTAAATCAATATTTTGATTTTATTTATGGTTCAATTTATTTTATTTTTCTTATTTATTTTCTTATTCTAATTCACTTTCACTTAACTCTATGTTTGATTATTCCTTATCAATATCACGTAAAACAGATTTAATCAAACGTAAGGTTTTAAATCTATATATATAATATAAATTAATATATATATATATATAAATAAATAAAAATATAAAGAAAAATATTTATATATAAATAAATATTTAATTAAATATATATATATAAATATATATATATATATATATATTTTAACATTTATATTTTTTTTTCTTAATATATATAATTTTTTTTATTACCCTTATCCATAGTCTATTTTTTTTTTATTTTATAAAATATTTTCATTTTAAATTTATTCTTTTTAATTAGCTAATTAAGATACTATTATTTCATTTGAATTTGATAATCCTAGGGATGAATCTTTATTTTCATATCTTATACTTATACTATTTTAATTATTAGGATTTTCATTTATCAATCCTGCTTTATATTCTCCTTAAAAAATAAAATAATTCTTATCTATTTTGGCCTTAAATAAAAAATCATTTAATTTGTAATTTTATCTTGAATCTAATTCTTAGCTATTTATACTATTTTTTTTTTATTATTTTACTCTAGATTTGTTTATACTAGAATTCATAAGATTAATATTTTTAGGTTATTATAATTCAACTCTAAATATAAAACCTGCTTTATCTTTTTCTTTAATTTTAAATTAAAGTTCAATTAACCAAACATTCAATTTGACAATATAATTTCCTTTATTAAATAAAACTAAATCTTCATTTATTTTAGGAAAAGTATATTCTATTTATTTTCCATTTTTATTTAAATAGCATTATTTATATTATTAGATATCATTTATCTATATAAACATATATAAATATAAATATAAATATTTTATAATTATATATTTATATATTTATATAATTATTTATATATATATATTTACTAAATTATTTAAATAAACAGATTATAAAGATATAGTTTTAAGATCGATACCTAAAATATTTAAACTATCTATTTTATTTTTTATATTTAAAATTAAAAATATATACTTGAAGATATATCTTTTATTAAATATTCAGGTGTCGCAATTGCAACTGCATAATTTTTAACAATTTTTTCTTTTTTGAAAATCGCAATAAATTCCATTCCGTATTTTAAAGCCTGAAAAATCGGTTTAATATTAATAGTAATCGGAAAAACATATCCATTTTTATTCTTTCCATATACAATTTTGTCCTTATTAATCATAGTGCCTTCATTAGTTTCTATATATCTCTTTAAAATCTAATCATGATACTTTGCATATACAAAAGGCATTAAAAAGCTTACATTTTTATTCAATAGTTCTGTTTTTGCGTATCCAAAAAGACTTACACAACTTAAATTTGTTGAAATTATTTAACCTATTCTATCCTATTAAATATATTTAATTATATATAGATTTATATATATAAAAATTAACTTCATCCAAAGTCATAAAAATCATTGCATCTTAATTTCCATCTAGATTTTATTCAATAGAATAATTAAAATGAAAATCTCTTCTATTAATTTATGATTTTTCAAATTAAGAAGCCTTGTCTAAAAGCTCTTTTCCTTATTATTTATCATTGAAAATTTCTATTAAATATTTCGAATAAATTCTGAATAGTTTAGGTAATTGTTCACCTTAATTTCTACTTAATTTCTTCCATATTAGATCAACCATTTATTTTAATGGAAAAAGCTTAGATCCTATATCATATAATTTTATTAAATCAGGCCTTTCATCCAAAAACTGACTCCAAAATTCAATTAATAAAGAGACAGTTTATTCCATAGCTATTCTTAAATGTTATATTTATCCTTCCAAATTTCTCTATTCACTATATTCTATATTTCCATCTAAAAAAGCCTGATTTATTTCAGTTTCTAAAGTTCTTCTATATAAAAATAATTAAATATAATAAAAAAAAGGAATTACTTTATTTAATATATAGTAAAAAAATCATCATATGAAATTTTTAAATTCTCTGCTTCTGTAATTTCATTAATTGCATTTTATTTACTTTTTAAAACTTTCATTAAAAACACAGAATATGCGATTCTTAAAGAAACATCTTAAGGGTAAGTAGCTATAGCTGCTTCATATAATTTAGAAAGCATTTCATAACAAAATATATACCTTTTATCTTATTTTATTATTTTTTAATTGAGTTTTTTTTAATCTTTATTTTATATTTCTTATTAATTTTAATTTTATTATTTATATTTAATTTTGTTCATTGGACAATTTACACTTAAACATGTTTTATTATGAAATTAAATGTAGCCGTTTAATAGATGGGATGTTTGAGTTTTTGATATGTCATTCTATATTAATTTTTGGACATAATTTGCATGTTATATAACTTATTAAGGACTTGTGAAATTATTTATATTAACATTCATTGTAAAGGTTTCTTAATTTTACTTAATTGGAATCCAAAAAATTATAAACATTATCAAAGGCAATCCAATAGCCCATGCATATAATAGACCATGAAAAACTTTTTTTTCAGTTAACTTTTTATAAATTAATAAAAAAATATAAATAATAAAATTTAAAAAAATATGTATAAAATGTTATTGAAATATTTATTTTTACATAAGTTAATGATAACATAATAGAAGTCCAAACATATACTGTAGTAAATAAAGATTAATATCTCTACACAATTTAATTATTAAAAGGCATTCTAGTATATATCATGTAAAAAACTAGATTACTTCCTATAAAATAAATAGCAATTAGTACACCATTAAATTCTTTGCTACTCAAAAAATTATATGAAAAAACTAAAATACATAAATTATAATGATCAGTTAGAACATGTCTAGAATTTTATACACTATTTGTCTATATAAAAAAAAAAATTATATATATATATATATATATATATATATATATATATATATTTTTTAAATATTACTTTCTTATTATTAGATATTCCATTAAAATATAAATAACTAAATAAATATGCAAATATTTCTAGTAAACTGATTCCTACTATTCCACATGCACCATTAAAAATATGCATTCCTGACCAACAAACTTCATTTGGATAAATTGCAAGTTTCATTTACCCTTTTGTTGATTAGCAATTAATAATAATAATAAAAATATCCAAGAATGGTACATATAAAATATAAATAATTAAATTTATTATTATTTATTGTATATTTATTAAAAGATAATTTATTTGTTTTTATTTCGCTATCAATATATAAGTATATAAGAACATGAAAAAAAACAACACTATTATTATCAAACTCATATAAAAATATGATAAATATATCATATAGTCTGACTTTCTATATATATGTATTAAACCCGGATATCCAAAAGCCGCTGCTATATCATCTGCTTTTGATGTATCCCATACATTTTATATCTTAATTTTTTTTTTAATTTTTAATTTTTTATTATTATATTACAACAGGATGAAAAGCGAAATAATATATTTAAAAATAATGAATTAAAGTTAAAATAAAATTTATTAATAATGATTATTCATCTTTTTTTATAATTAAATATAAATATTCATAAAATAGTGTCTTTAAGCCAACAAATTTATTAAAATCAGATATTGATTTATCCTTTTTTAATAAATTTACTGATTCTGCTTAATCTAACATTTAATTAATTATTTATTTATTTTTAAAAAAAAAATAAACTAAAAATTATATATTTTTAATTAAAAAACTCTATTTCCTTAATACATATTATATAATATATATTTCTCTTTCTTTAAAAAAAAAACATTATTATTTTTATTTAAAAAAAAAATTAATAAAAATTTGTTTTAATAATATATATATATATTTTTTTTTAATATATAATGTTTTTTTTTAAAAAAAAATTAATTTATTTATTTATATATATTTATGAAATAAAAAATTATTAAATATAAATAAATTTTTATTAGAAGAATATATAATGTGTTTATAATAATATGTATATATTATTAAAAAAAATTATTGCTTAATAATTATTTTTAAAAAAAAATACAAATTTAATTTTTAAATAATGATAAAAATATATTTTATATATTATATAAAATTTATTTTTTTATAATAATTCTATTAATAATTTTTTATTAATTTTACTAAAATTATATAAAATATATATATATATATATATATATTTTCATTTTTTAAGTGTTGGATATTTACTATTACTTAATCCTTAATTATTATTATTATCATGTTATTTTTAATTAAATTAATCATTATTTTAATTTTGTTATTATTATTATTAATATATATTACCAAAGCTTTATTATTAAGGCATTTATTATTAAACAGGATTAGTATTCCATTATTAAGGACCTTATTATTACATAGGAACATTATTTGATTATTAAGGATTAGTATTAAATTATTTAATTTAAGGAACTGAGACTTTCATGAAATTTCCACCGTTACCATTATTATTATTATTTGCATTAAATCCTACTTGATTTTAATTAATTTAGGCTTGTCCAGCTAATTAATTATTAATATTAAGATTAAGTTGAATAGGCTTAAATTATTATAAGAAATCTGCAGGTGTAGGAATAATTTAAATTTATAATTACTATAAATAATCTTTAAAGCATCCAGAAAAAGACCCAAACGTTTAGTCCTTGAACCTATAACAAAATGGAACACCCTCATCTATTCCAAAAGATGCCTACTTTCCTCTATAAGTGAGAAATCCTAGTTAATTAATATTCCCATCAGCATGTACTTTTCCTTTTATTTCTAATAAATAGTCATCTGGACCTATTTCGAATAAACTACAATGATGTTTATGAGAAGAAGTGGGTTAATTATGGGAAGCATTAAGAAAATCTCCAATAGCACTTTTGCCAATTTTATAATTTATGTTTAGACCTAAAATATGTTTGTCGTCCCAATATACTTATATCGCATTTATTTTAAAGTAACCGCCGATTTTCTATAATTCAATCGAATCGTCGAATTTTTTGTGCTTTTTTTATTCTACTCCAATTGTAATATTAGAAGGAATAAAAGCATTTTATAGTTAATTTTATTGGTAATTCATTTTTTTTTTATTTTATTTTATTTATTTTTTTTCTTATATTTTATATATTTCATTTAAGATGTCATACGTATTTTTAAAATAATTATATATATTTATTTTTTGTCTATTTTTATTAATTGATACTTTATTATAATTTAATTTTTTATAAAGAAATAAAATCGAGAATTTTATTTTAATATAATAAATAAAATTCGTTAACAAATTACATTATTTATAAAATTATAATTATATTTATTTTTCAAAAATGTATTGAAAATAAAGGCATAAATATCGTATATTTCCTAAAAAATAAAATACTATTTAAATTAATTTATAAAATAAATACTAAATAAAATTATATTTGAATTAAAACAATATAATTTTTATTATATAGTAAATAAATATTATTATTATCTAGAATTTTTTTATTTTATATATAAATTTTTTATATTTATTTTTTTATAAATAAGTAAACTATAAATAAATATATTTTAAATAATGACTTGTATATATTTTGAAGTATTATAGTGCAATTTTTATTTTTTTGGTATTTTTGGAAAATTTAAAAAAGAAAAAATTGATATGGAATTTTTAAATCATAAATTAATAATTTATATATTAAATAAAAAATGCAAAATATTGAAATAAATGTTATTTAAATCATGAAGTGATAAAAATTAATTTTTTTTGTAATATATATATCAAAATTATAATATCCTCAAAAAAAAAAATTATAATATTAAACTAAGTTAATTTTCAAGAAGAATGACACATTTCAATTGTTTTCTATTATATTGAAAATCTTTTACTACTTTCAAAAAAAAAATAGCCTAAAGCTAATCCGAAAACAATAGCAAGGCAAACTGTTCCATTCATAGTCATTAAAATCATCATAATCATTACATTAGAAAACATATAAAAGAAATAATAAAAAGCTAAATTAAATTAAAAAAATGTTTTTCCATGTTAACTATATATTTATTATGTTAAAAAATATAATAAAAGAAAAAAATATATATTTATAAATAAATATAAATGTTAATTTAAATAAATGTTATATATATATATATATATATATATATATATATATATATATATATATTTATATATATATATATTAATATATATGATTATATTTTTTTTTTTATATGATTATTTTTAGTTAATTAATAATGATATTATTTTTAAATACATATTAATATATTTCTTTTATTACTTTTTAACTGCATAATCAATATATTTTTATTTAAGATTAATTAAAAACATATGTAATATTCCATATATAAAAATACAAAAACATCCTAAAATAAACCAACCACATTAATCATTTTTAGTATATAATTATTCAAAAACAAACTTACAACTACAATCATAATAAATATTCATATGCATAGGTTTATACATTTTTTTATTTTATTTATTTTTTATTTTAAAATATTATAAAAATTCTTTTATATAAAAAAAAAAAAATATTATATCAAAATTTATTAATATTTAATAATAAAAATTCTTCTAAATTTAACAAAATAAATGGTTAACTTTAATCTTATCTAATAATACATTTTTAAATAAATTTTTAAAGAGTACAATATTTCTTCGGTTCATATGCTTGAGGGTACTTTTAATTTAATTATTCTATAATTTTTATACAATTTTAGTCATTTTCATCATATTAATCTTATATAGTTAATTTTTTAATAATATCTCCTTTACAATTATTTTCAAAGAAAATATAATTAAAATAAGCTAACGCAATTTCACCAAAATCAGGCTTTTCTTTAAACAAAGCTTAATAATTATTTATATTTTTCTCATATTTTTCCTTCAAATAAATCTAAACCTTCAAATGAATATTTTCAATATCATTTTTTTTATACCCATAACTATAATTTTTACTCTTTTAAACCCTAGGATACATCTTAATCCTCTCTTCACAGTCTTAATTTAGTTAATTATACAAAGATTCTGCTCCATACTTATATTTAGCTGATAATTTTGCATTTTCTTAGAATTCAAAAGGTAAAAAGTTCCCCACATTCTTCAAAAAATTATCATTTTATTCAATTGGCATTTTAATAACCTATTTCATTTATTATTTATAAATTTCCAACATTTATCTTTCTATAAGTCCATCAATCATCTCACAAATATCTTCAAATTTCAAAAATTAAAAAGCTTCATTTTTTCCATTTTTTTAAACTTAAAAATCTTCTTTTACAATTTTTTTCCCTTTTTTAATTCTCTACGCAATATAAGAATCTCCCCCTGGTACCCTTCCTCTATAATAAATTAAAGCAAAAGTAATATTATCGAAAATCCTTCTACACACAAAAAATAAATGACCTAATATTATACTCAAAATACCGAAAAAAATATGCATAAAAATCATCAAAATACTCAAAAAAATCTAAAAAAAACCCTTTATAATTAACCTATATATCAAAAGGTCAAATACAGGTACTATAATAGGTAAATCCCACTCATCGTGTTTATTCGGAACTGTAAAATCAAAACAAAAAAGGCAACAAATCATCCCTAAAATCACATATAGAGGTGCTAAAAGTAAACTTAAAGGAATCATAATTAAAAAAAATAAAGCTAATATCAAAACTAGGGTCCTTAGGCATATATTTATTAGAATAAACCCCAGTATAAAGTACCTCCATATATAATTTTCCAATCTATTGAATATACGGACAATTGATTTCCCCAAAAGACCCACGTCGGGTTCATTTTCAAATTTTTGGATGTTATCAATTACTTATTATTTAATTAGTTTATACTCTGCGCTAATAGAATTCACAATAGAAGATTATTGTTCAAAAAGCTGTCCAGATTTACTATTCACAGCATATTCTTGTGCAAAAGGACTCGAACAAAAGACACATTTGAAAGATATTTGTGAAAAAAAAGCCATATAAGTGAAATAATGAACCCATTTGTGTGTCATAAAATATGCCCAAATAAATAACATGGGTATTTTCCAGCCATAAAAAGAGGTTTTTATATTTATTTCATTTGCACGTTTTTCTTTATACTCATTTCCTATTTTGACGACCTTTACTCTGAAATAATTATACGTTAATTTATTTATTTTGGAATACGTTTTTATTTAGTTTATGATATTTCTTTTTTCTAAAATACTTATTCCTTTTTTATTTTCCTTCCAGAAAAGTTATATTAAATCCACTTATTTTTATATATTGTAATTCTTTAAATTCTAAACTATAATCTTCTAGTTTCCATAATTCCTTTTATTATTATTCGGCTGTATTTCTATAAAAACAGAATGTTTTCTCAATATATTATATGCCCTATAGTTATTTTCTAGACTCATAATAATCGAATTATCGATGTTTTTTGATTGCAGTTCTTTTTTCATTTTATCTATTTAAATATCACTTAATAAATCCTATAAATCGAATAAATAGTACTCCTAATCAAAATTATTACACTTTAAAAAGTCTTATAAAATCTTCAAAGTTTCTTCATTTAAGTCAAAATCATTTAATAAATTAACAAAAAGTAACGGAAATTAATTTAAATTCTTAAAAAACATAATATCTGTATACTTAGTTCCGCCTTCTTTTATTTATTTCTCAATTCTATCACATATAACATTCTAAACTTGGTTCTAGAATTATTATTAGTTTACATTATATAAAGGAATACCAAAAATTAATATCAAAAAGTGCAATGGAATACCAATAATAACTCTTAATGCTTCTAAAATATTAATCTATAAGCAATCAAAATTACAAACTTAGGAATTACAATGGGTATTTTTCTTATTTTAAAAAATTATTTACAGAGTATAACTAGTAAAAAATCTGTTTATAATTTATAAAAATTAACTCTTGCAACATTCTAAATATTCCTTTAAATTATTAAGAGATTTTTCTAATCCTAAATGAATCCAGGGTTGTATTAACCATATATCAGGATAATAATTTTTATCTGAATAACTATATAAAAATAAAAAAATATATAAATATATAAATATAATATAAATATATATATATATATATATATATATATATATAATATTTTATATGTTTTTTATTTAATCAATACACAGTAAATTAGCCTGTTTATTTAATTTCTTTTAACTATTAAGTATGTAATGGATCATATTATCTTTAAATTAGTATTTTTTTTTTATTTTCATCATTATTATTATCATCTAATTATATATTTATTTTCATTGTTAGTATATTTACATTTTTTTTATATGTTAAAGGCGTCAATTATTTAATTTGATCGAACTTGCTTTCTGGTAAATAAAATTTATGATTTTTTCCTGTTTTTTCCCAAAAAACTACATTTTATTTTATATAATCATTTAAGTCATTTATTCCTTCAATATCATTATTTGGTTAGTATGTATATGAATATAATAAATCACAATTATCAATTGAAAAATTAAATATATTTTTATTTTCTTTTTCTTTATATTATATATTTTCAATTTATTAAATAGTTTTATTTTTTTACATATTATTTGCTAATATTTTTATTTTGGTTTATTCATAATATTATTTGATACTAAATTTAACTATTCTTATACATTTTCTTATATTAATTACTTTTTTTCGGGCATATATTGCCCAGGTTTATCATTTACATTCATTTTTTATTTATATATTTCTTTTTAAATTTTATTTTATGTTTAAAAAAATTAAATAATAATAATTAAAAATATAAAAAAACTTAGTAAATATATATATATATATTCTTTCTTATTTTTAAGATTAAAAATAATAATGATTGTTTTTAATAAGTTTTTATATTTATACATTTTCTTTTTTTTAAAAAAAAGATAAAAAATTTTATATATTTAAAAGTTTAATATAAAGATCTTTAAATAATATATTTTTTAAAATATAAAAAACTAAAAAATCTATATAAAAAATCTTATTTATAACAATTTTTTTAAGTTTGCTATATTTTATTATTTTATTTATTATTAATTCAATTATTTTAGATTTTTCTTTTGAAAAAAAAAAAAACGTAAATAATTATATTTTATTATAATAAATAAGAAATATAAAATAAATACTATTATTTGTTAATATCAATATAAATATTTAAAAAAAATTTAAAACACTATAACTTATTTAAAAAAAATAATATAGTATCATTTTTTGCATAATAAAATAATTTTTAATATTTAATAATTAAAAAATAATATATATATATAATTTTTATTTAAATTTTTAATTATTTATTAATAAAATTTAAATTCAAAGATATATATATAAAATTTTTAATATTATTGAATATAAAAATATAAAATAAATAAATATAAAAAATGTATAAAATTTAGATTTAGTATTCAATATATAAAAATTAGTTAATTAATATATATAGCTTTTATTAAGATTTAAAATTTTTTTTTTTTTATTAATAAAAAAATAGAAAAAATTTAAATTATTTATTTATTAAAAAAAATATTTACATTTTAATAAAAAGATATATTATTAAAATAGATTATAACATAAAATCATTATTTTATAATATTAAAAAATAAGTATATGTGTATTATATAATTTTTTTTTTTTAAGCATATTATTTATTATTAAATAAAAATATTAAATTTAAAAATACTAATTTATAAAAAATGGATATTTAAGATTAAAAATAAAAGAAATTTTAAAATATATAAATTAATATATATATATATATATATATTTATTTATTTTATTTATATGTATTATATATATAATAAATTAAATAAATATATAAATTAATATATAAATATATATACATTATATTTTTAATTTACAATTTTATATAAATAATTTTAATAAATATTTTATTAAATTTATAATTTTTCGATCTATTTTTTTAAAAAAAATTGTAACATTACATATTTTTTTTTTTACAAGAATTTTTATATACGTATATTACTTTTAATCTTTTATAAAATAATATAAAGCATCATAAAAATTGTTTTTAAAAAATGATTTTTTTTCTTCTATTTTATTATTATTATGAAATTCTTTATAGCTATTCTAATTAATTTTCAATAAATAAAAATTAAAAGTAATTATTTATACACTTAAAAATATAATTAATATTATATTTAATATATAATATATTCCTTTTTTTTGAAATGATTATATATAAAAAAATATTAATCTCGATAATAAATACATTTAAACTTTTTTTTTATATAAAATTTATTTTTTGTTTATCTAAAATGTATAATTTCTTATATCAAATAATTAAAAATAAATAAAACCTAAACATTTTATTTTTTTAATCTATATTTATACACTATATAAATATTTAGTTTAAATCATTAAATGAATTCATTTTTTTTTATAATCTTTATAAATACATACCATATATTTAGAAAAAGCTGTAAATTATTTTTTATTTTATTTCAAATTGCTTTAAATAAATTGTTTTTTTTCATTTTTTTATATCTGTATTTATCTAGACTTAAAAATTAATTGTTTTTAATTATATTGTATATTTAAATTTATACTTTAATATATACTTTTTTTATCTAAAATTTTCATTTATATATAAAATATATTCCTAAAAATATACTATTTTTACATAAATCTTTTTAAATAATATTTACTATAATATAAAATTACTATATTATAATATATGCGTCTCTTTTTAAAATACTTAACTCCTATACACATTTATATGTTAAATCTGTATTAAAATATACTCTTTTATTTCCTAGAATTTGCAAATGAATATGTTCTTGTATTTCCGAAATCTTAAACTCTATATCTTCTTGCTTTCTCCAATTACATATGTACTTGCATTTCTAAATTTTTTAAGCTAATATATAATTATATATCTTCATATCGTAAATACATATATAAAAAAAATATTAAACTTATATCAAGAAATACGCTATTATATAGTCTAATATTATAAATATTTTTAATTGTACTTAAGAAATATAGAATTTTTTAACAAAATATTGCGAAAAAGTATACTAGATTTTATACAATATAATAAAAAGAATACTATATTAACATATATTATTAAAATATTAGTAAATATTTAGTAAAAAATTTGTGAAATATTTATAATATTTTTTTTTTTTTTGTGAAAATATTATTGTAATTATTATGAAGATTTATATGAATTTAATAAAAAAATATTAAAAATTCAGTATACTTTTTATTATGGATTTTTTGGTGTTATTTTATTCTATAAAAATTTCTTAAAAAATAAATAAATTATATTCCCTTTTTCTTTTTATAATCTTATTTATCTTTTTTTATATAATAAAAATGTCTTTTTTATAAAATTTTGTATTAGTTTTAAAAGAATTTTATTATTTATTACTAATTCCTATTTTTTTATTATTAGAACTATTTTAGGATATATAATGTACTTTTAATAACTTAATGATAGTCTTTATATTATAGTAAAATAAGGGTTTATAAAGATTATTTGAATCATTAATTCAATAATAATAAATATTTTTAACTTTTTTAGTTATTTAGTTTTTTTTTTTTATAGTTTAAAATTAATTCAGATTGGATAAGGAAGATATATTTTTATTTTATAAAAATAAAGAATTCATATATAAGTTTTATAACTGTTTTAATTGTGTTTTTTTTATATATTTATTATTTATAAATTAATGAAGAAAAAAAAAAAAGGACAAAAAAATAAAGAAATAAAGCGGATATGGAAAAAATAAAATAAATAAATCAATATTTTAAATAAGAAAATATTACAATATATAATAAGTGATAAAAACAATGAAAATATAACATTATATTTAAATAAAAAAACTTATATATAAAAAATAAAGAAGATATAGTATATAAATATTTAAAAAAATATAATTATTTTATTAGTTTTTAAAAAATGTGATATTTATTTATGTGTAAAATAATAATATATTTATATATATATATATATAAATATATATATATATATATATATATTATATTTAAGATAAAAAATAATTATTAACAAAAAAAAATAAAAAGTAATTAATATAAATAAAAATAAGTTTAGAAATATTTAATATATAAAGTTAGCTTATAAAAAATATTGTTAGAAATATAAACGATATAAATAAATTTAAAATATTTTAAATTAAAACAACATAAAAAAATTATGTATATAATATATATATAAATTATATATTATACTTTTATATTTAAATATATATAAATTATACATATTTTATTTTAGATTTTTAAAATTTTGATATTTGATATATTTTTTATTAATTTTTTTTTTAAAATTTATTGTTTTTATTTATATTAAAAAAATTTTTTTTTAATTTCTATGAAAATATTATAATATTAAATATTTTTTTTTTTTTAAAAATAATCTTATTTTTTATTTTCAAATTAAATATATTTTCTTTTATTTATTTTATAATAATAATTATTTTTTTTTTACTAATAAATATTATAATATTTTTATTTTTTTAATTATTTAATAATTATATATAATTTTTTACAACATAAAAATTAATAAATTATGATATTTTTATTTTTTCTTATTTATTTCATTAAATTAATATTTTCAATATAAATTAAATTGGTTATTCCTTTAATTTAATTTAAGTTTTATACGAATTTAAAGATTAAATGAATTAATTATAATTAAAATATTAAAAAATTAGTAATATATATGCTTAAAATATGATAATATTATAGCAAAAATATGAAGATAAATTCTAAAAATATTAAATAGAAATATAAAAATTTTTTGAAACAGTTTAAGAAATTGAAAAAATTAAAACATTAAAAAATATGTTCTGTTAAGAAAGAATTATTATTTTTAATTCTTTAAAAAACTATAAAATTTTTTATAAATAATATTTAAATTTTATAAGATAATTTCAAAAAAGATTTTAGTTATTAAAATTTTGACAAATTTAATAATTTTTTTTAAATCCTTTCTTCTATTTTAACTTAAAACGAGTTTTTTTAATTAACTTAAATAAATTAATAAATATAATAACATCAATAATTTTAAAATCTTATTTAATTAAAATAACATTATGGCTCTTAAAGTGAAAAAATAATATTAAAAGAAGTTTAAAGTGCTTAAATAGATTAAATGAAATTCCAAAATATAAAAACTAATGATAATTCTTAAAGTGATTAAATTAATTAAATTCAAAAAAATAGTTAAAGTGCTTAAATAGAACATTTTTTTGAAAAAAACTAAAGTATATAAATAGGAAAAATAAATATAGATTAAAGCATATATATAGAATATATTTATAATAGCGATTAATGCCTATAAATAGAAGATATTGTTAATAAAGATTAAAATAAATAAATATAAGTTACTCTTAAAAAAGATTAAAGTATATAAATATGAGATATTGCTAATAAATATTAAAGTTTATAAATAGGAGATATTATTAATAAAGATTAGAGTATTTAAATAGATAATATTACCAATAAAGATAAGAATGTAGTATAAATAGTAGACACTTTTAATAAAAATTCAAGTGTATAAATAAGAGATATTTTTAATAAAGATTAGAGTCTTTAAACAGTAGATACTTTTAATAACGATTAGATTGTTTTAATAGATAATAATATACATAATGATTAAAAATTATAAATAGAAGATGTTTTAGAAGTAAATTAGAGTGTCTAAATAAAAAATATAAATAAAGATAAGAGTGTTTAAATAGGAAAAATAAATAAAGATTAGAGTTAATAAATAGAAGATCTTACTAATAAAATTTAAAGTGTATAAATAGGAGTTATTTCTTAAGGAAATTAAAGTGTATTAATAGGAATTATTACCAATAAAGATTAAAAAGGGTAAATAGGGAATATTTTTAATAAAGACTATAATATGAAAACAGATAATGTTATTAATAAAGACTAAAGTGTTGGAAACAGAAGATTTTCGAGAATAATAAAATATTAAAAGGAATTTTTAGAAAATTTTAAGAACCTAAAAAAAGGGTTAGATGAGGACTATAATAATTAAAATTTAAATAATAATGATAAATATGATGATTAATATATAACCAATAAGGATAAACAAGATTAAAATAAAAAATAAGGAATAAATTATAAATAATAAGACTTAAAATATAAACTATATGGATTATAGTGTCGATATAAAGGACTTAAGTATGGATATTCGGGGAATTTAATAAAAAGGAAGAAATAAATAAAATAAAAAAATAAAGTTTAGAAAATAAAAAAGGCATTGATATTAAAATAATAGAGAGTAGTAACTTTAAAAAAATAATATAAAAATTTATTGAAATAGTGGATGAAATAAACAATTTTGATTAATATTAATATTAATATATATTAATAAGAATTTATAAATACTTCTATAAAAGATTCTTAATTTATTAATCAAATAAAATCTGGAAATAAATTCATTAAATAAGATTAGGAATATTAATTTCTAATATTAGATAAATAATATATTCAACTTATTGAAGATAAACAGGACATTGAAAAATGTTAAAAAATATTAAATTTATAAGAATAATTTAAGCTTAGTCAGAGAATATATATTGAAGAATATTTGGAAGAATTCTAAAGAGTTTAATAATAAAAATTAACTTAAATTTAATAATTAAAAAATAATTAATTTATACGAATAAGATAAGACGAATGTAAATATTATTAAAAATTATATTTTAATGAAAAATAATTATATATTAAATAATATAAAATTTTTATATCAAATATTTATTATAAATATATGTACCTAAAGTGTTAATTAATTAAAAAAATATATATATATAAATAGTTATTTTTTTTATTTATATATAAATAAATTATATTTTAATTATTTAATTTATATATTTTATATATAATAGTATTTTTGAATATTTCATATAAGATTATTAAATTTAATTTTTTTTTAAAAAAAAAGAAAACAAAATATATAAATAATAAATAAAATTATATATTATGAATATAAATAAAAAAAAATTATACATAATAAATTAATAAAATAAAATTAATATATTTAATTTTATATCAAAAATTTAAATCTAATCAAATATAATTATTATTATTTTTTTATAAAAAAAATAATAAATTAAGCAAATTAATCATATTAGATTACAAAAATTAAAACAGAATTCTTATATTTTTTGAATTACACTTACAATATCCATTTTAAATAAAAAAAAGCGTATTGAATAATAATAAAAAAAGAACTATAAAAACATCTGGTTAAAATAAAAAAAAAAAAAATATTATATATATATATATATATATATATATATATATATATATATATATATTTTATTATCTATACTAAAAAAAACCTTTCTATTATTCTCAAACTATATTTGAAAAAAACTTCTTTATAATTTATAAAATACTAATAGAAACTAATAAAAAATATAAAAAAATATATAAACACATATATATACTTATTTTAAGTCGTCTTAAAATTAATATTTTTATATATAAAATTAAAAAACTTTATAAAATACAATTGTTTTCAAATATGTATTTAAATCCATGGATGTTCCATTATTTACTCAATATTTAATCGTTTTTTCACATTATATTCCAACATTCCTTCTAGCAAAGATTTTAAATCATCTACATTAGTATATTAAGAATATAAATTTATCATAGAAGATACTTAATTCCAAAAAACCTCTTTATTAAATTACAAAAGTTAATAAATCTGATCTTTTTAATAACACCCATGCATAAAATATGGATTTTAATGAAATATAATCTAAAAGAGACTAACCCCATATGCAAAAACATCACATTTTTTTTCGTCAATAACAATACTCTAATCCATTCCTAAAAAATTGAAGATTTCCGGTGCAAAATAGCCAGGTTTTTTATTCAAAAAAAACCTAAAACACTCATTAAAATCTTTAAACCCTATTTTTTTCGCATAACCGAAATCCGCTAATTTAAATTAAGAATTTTCATCAAAAATAAATATATTATCCGGTTTTATATCATTATGTGCTATATTTTTTTCCTAATGTAAGTAAAATAAGGCAATTCCAATTTATTTTACCAATTTTTTAATTTTAATTATGTTACTTTATAGTAAATTTTCTCCTTTTTTCCATTCTACCTCATCAATTTCTGAGTTTTCTTCCTTCTTCTTGTATAAACATTACATTTTTTTAAAAAATTCTTACTTCTTTTATATGAGTACTTCAAAGCAGTCCTTCCCTCTTGCAAATTCACTCAATATATAAATCCCCTCTTTATGTTTTTTCAACTTTTTAGGCTCTAAAATATGCAAATTATTAATCCTTCGTGTTATATTATATTCATTTTCTAATAAAATACTTGCTTTTTTAGATTATTCTTGTATTTTTCCGTCTTTATGTACTGTTATTACCTCCTTCATGACTAATGAATCGTTATTTATTATCGATATGATCTTATATACGTCCGAATATATTATATTTGTTTAGGTTTTGGACTTGATAATATATTTTTAGACATATTTCGAATGCTAGTTTAGTAATTAATATGGCTTATTTTATTAGGAAAGTAATGATGAATTCATTATTAATTGTTTTATTGATTTTTATTTTTTTTTTTAATAAAAAAAATTTATGATGGAAATATAAAAAATATGAAATGTTTTTTTGGTTACTTCTTTTATGTAAATAATTATTATTTATAATTGTTTATATTATTTTTTTCCTCCTTTTTTGCTTTTTATTTTGTATTTTATTATTATTATTTATATAAATATTTGTTATTTTTTCCCTCTAACTTATTAATATAATATTTTATATATGAAAGAAAAGTTATTTTTATAAAAATTTTTATATATGTATATGTTTTTCGAAATTAAAAAAAAAAAATCTAAAATTAGATTAATATATATTAATAAAATTTAAAAAATAAAAAATATATATTATTTATTTAATATTATTATTTTTAATTAATTAATTATAAATCCTTTTATTTTTTTAAGGACAATTTTAAATTATTTTATTTAAAAAAATTATTTATACTTCACTTTTTAAATTAGATTGTTAAAAGTCAAACTAATTAAAGAAAGACTTTAGAAACTCATATATATATAATTTATATAAAATTATTTAATTTCAAAGAATTAAATTATTATATAACTAATTATTATTTATATAATAAAGATAAAGTCTAGTTATATATATGAAAGCACTAAAAATAATTAATATTCAAAAAATTTAAAATTAATTATAACTTTAGATTTGTAGGCAGTCTTGAAAAAAAAAAAATATGATCTGCCTTTATAACTCCTTTTTATTTTTTTTGCATTTTAAATTTTTATTTAATTATTGATTTTATGGTAATTCATTTCCTTTGAAATTCAATATATACAATTTCTAATAATAATAATTTTTAAAAAGTCAATTTTTCCATTTTTTCTTGCCTTAAGTTTTTAAAAAAAATTATAGAAAAATAAAATACATCATAATCATAATAAGTAATAATTTTAAATAAAAAAGAATATAATAGATATTTATTCATCTATATTAATATGTATAATGAAACATTTAGTTTATATTTAAAAAAAAAAAATACTCCTAAGAATTAGTATAAAATATATAAACTTCGTTTCTTTAATATTTCTCTACAGATTTGAAATAAAGATAATTTAAACTTCAATATTAAATTTTTAATCTAAAATAAATTATTTAAGTCTTTAGCAATTAAAATATTTACTTTTTTTAATTTAAAATTAATTTTAAAATTTTATTTTATAAAATTAATCTGAAAAATTATCATTTTTATTAAATTACAAAAGATCCTATTATATAATTTTCGGAAATAGATGAAAATAAATTTAAATATAAAATATAATATAATAGTTTTTTATATAAAAAAACATAATTTGAGGTAATCATATAAAGAAAAATTTAATTATATATAAAAATAAGCAATGGATATATTTAAAATTATATTTATGAAAAAAAAAAAAAAAAAAAAACATAAATTGATATTTATTAAAAATAAAAATATTAAAAAAATAAAATGTCAAATATAGGAAAAGTAAGTGAATTTATATCAATATGTTTATAACTTACACTAGAATCATCTAAAATAATATCTTAAATATAAAAATCAGGTTCTCTAGGTGAACAATGGAAAGGAAAAAATGATCCTATGACAATAGCCGATTTGAAAAGCCAAGCATTAATAATAAAAGGAATTCGTTAATTTTTCCCTTAAATAAAAATAGTAGCCGAAGAATAAATAGAGTAAAAAAACAAAGCATAAAAAATAATAATAATAAAAAAAAAAAAGTTACACAGGAGATTTAAATTATGATTTCTAAAAATTAAATAAAAAATTGATTCCAGAATAATATTTCTTAAAAAACAACTTAAATAATTAATTAAATATATCTGATGCAGTAGTCTATATTGACCCTTTAGACGGTACTTTATCCTATGTAAATGGAGAATTAGACTCCGTATGTACTCTTATAGGAGTTACAATAAACGGATTGCCCACAATAGGGATTGTAGGACAACATTATGATGATAATAATTAATATAATCCGAAAATTTATTTCGCACATTCTTAGGTTAATCAAGTTTTTTATGCTTATGGAAGCGAATTAAATGAAGAAGGAAGATAGTTTTATTTACCTTATGAATTTTAAAAACCTATTTATAATTCAAATTTGGATAATCTAGTAGCTACTATTTCCCAAAACAGAATTTCTTAGTAACAATTAGATACCATATAAGCACTTAAGCCCGTTTAAATTATCAGAAAAGGAGGTTTTGGAAAAAAAGGGTTGATGGTATTAGAAAAATAAGCTGATTATTTAGTTTATTTATCCAAAGGAGCATCTAGATGGGATATTTGTGCTTTGGAGGCTATAATATCAGCTGCTGGAGGATTTATTACTGATATAAATGCCAATAATTATTAATATGATGAAAATATGGAAGATTTTCATAATTAAAATGGAGGTTTAATGTCAATGAAGAAAGAAGTTTTAGATTATATTTCAGGTTAACTTTCAGATTATAAAATATGAATTTTTATCGAGAATAATAAAAATATAAATTCTAAAAGATATTTTAACAAATAATATATATTTTTGTTTTTTTAATATAAAAATTCTTGTAAAAAATAATAATAAATGAAAATATATATTAATTTTTTAAAACAAACTTATTAATATATATAAAAAATGAAATATATATTATTAGTATAATAAAAATATAATTAATTAATTTATATTTATATTTTTGTTTAAATTAAATTCCTAAAAAAAAAATAAAAAAAAAGAAAAAAAAGAAAAAAAGGGGGCAATCCGGGGATTGAACCCGGGACCTCTCGTACCCAAAACGAGAATCATACCACTAGACCAATTGCCCAATTAGATATATAATAATAATTAGATTCTAATAATGAATTTATTTATTAATAAATTTTATAATAATATAATAAAAAAATTAATTAAATAAATAATATATATTTTATATAAATTTATCAGAAAATATATAAAAATTTATAATGTATTTTATATATTATTATATATATATATATATATATATATATATATTTTAATAATATTTTCAAATTATTAATTGCATAAAATAAATAAAAATTACAAAACTTTATTTTATTTTTAAAATAATTTTTTTTATAAAATGGGTACATGCTGTGGAAAAAGAAAAGAAGAATATAATTAATAACCGTTATTTTAATAATAAAGAAAAATTTAATTTTTTATAAAAAACGATAATCTAAACATATATATAGCGAATAATTAATAATAGCATCCATAGCCTTAATAAAACAACAACGATATATAAGAATTATAATACTAAGAAATAAAATCAAAACTTAATACAATCCATTCAAACGAAGATTTATAAGAAAACGATAAAGTAAAAAATGCTTAATAAAAAAAAAAAAACTTAAAAAAAAACTAAAAAAAAAAAAAAACTTAAAAAAAATAAAAACAAAAAAAAATTTAATTAAATAAAAAAAATAAAAAAGTAAATAAAATAATAAAATTTCTAATTAAAAGATGAAAAAGAATAATAATATCCATAAATATAAATTTTAAAATAAAGTGAATAAGTAGAAGAAGATCCTTTTTTTAAAGAAGTATCCTAAATTTTAATAAGACATAAATTAAAATAAAACCAAGAAGAAGCAATAGAAGATGAAGAATATGAAAACAAAGAGACAATAAAAAAAAAAAAAAGAGACAATTCCATAACATCTATTCTCCAAAAAGAATTCGATTAAGATCAGACAGATAAATTTTTAAAATAAATATCTCTTTAAGACCTAAATGCATCTCGAAGTAATTCTAAATTAAACTCTCCAGAGAGAAAAACATATAATTTAAAAGAATAATGGGATTAGTAATAATATTATGATTTAATTAACTAATAAAAAAATGAAGCGAATAAAATGGACGAAGAACTTAAAAAAATTGCTAGAAAAAATAAATACAAATAATTTAATTAAGCCCTTATTAATGATAATCCTTATTTCAGAAAATCATATTAAGCATAAAATACTAACAATACAAAACTTTTGGGAATAAACTCTCTTGCTTCAAGTACTCATTCGCATAATTCTTCCGAATAAGGTATCAGAATGTCAAAGTAATAAAATAAATCCGAATTTTCGAAAAAGCCAAGTTAATAAAATAGCTAAGAAAACAGTCATTCCAATTTAAAAAGTATATTTATTGCTGAAAAAGATTTAGAAAAATTAGAATATACTTAAGCCTGAATAACTAAAAATAAAAATTTAAATATTATTTTTAATTAAAAACAAAATAAATATATATATATATATATATAAATAATTAAATATAGTTTTTAAATCTAATTAAATATTCAATATAAAAATTATTTATATCATAAAAAATAAAATCATTTTATAATCCATATATGATGATCATTCAATTTAAACCTAATATTCTTTTGGTAATATGACTTTATTTAAATAAACATGACTTGGAGGAAAAAAAGTTCCTAAACACCATAAACATAAGTTTATTTAAGAAAATGAATTATACATAAGTAATAGTCTATTTTTTAATTAATTTATAATGATTTGCTAAATAATTATATTATATTAGATAAAAAAATTCTTTAAAATTTAAATAAGTAAACCATAAATAAATGAAATATATAAAAAAAATTAAAAATATATAGATATAGTTATAAATTAAAATATGTGCTATTCTAATTCATTATAAAATAACAAACAAAAAAAAACTAAAGTAAGTAAACAATAAAAAAATAGTAAATTTTTAATATTATAAAAAATAATTAGTTTTTGTGTGAATATATATTTATTTAGAGATATTAAAATAAAATTATAATATTAAAAATAAAACATGTTTTTAAAAATAATAGATATAAAAATATAATAAAAGTAAATATATAAAATAATTTTATATATTTTTCTATATTTATTAGATATATATAAATAAATAAAAAAATATATAATATATATATATATATATATATATATATATTTTTATATATGTATATATAAATATATATTAATAAATTAAAAAATTAAAAAATTAAAAATTTATTTTTTATATATATTTTTTTTCAATATATATATATATCTTAAAAATTTTATTTTCATAATACTAATTAAGCTCATTATTTTTTTATTATTTTATTTTTATTCAAAACTTTTATTATTATATTTATTTAATTTATTTTTCATAATTTTTATCAAAGATATCTTTTATTAATAGTTAAATAGCATAAAAAAGTTTACATTGTTTATTTTTTAATCAGTAGTATTTTTTATCCTCTATATTAATTATCTCAATGTATAATGTAAATTACAATATTTCTACCTGTATTATTTTTTTATTATTAATTTTATTTTAAATTTACAAAAAGCTTAATAATATAATATAATTTAGATTTTCTGATATTTTATAATTAATTAAATTTAAATTCATTTTTTATTTTCTCTAAATTTTATAATAATAATAAATATAAAATAGAAAAAGATTAAATAATAATTTTATTTAAAAAAAATTCATATTTAATTTCAATTCAAAATTTCATAAAATTAATTTTCTATTAAATAAAATAATTAATGTAATTAAAATAATATTTATAATTCTTAATTTTTAATCTATTATTCTTGGTATTTTATATAATTTTTATAATTCTTAAATAAATATAAATTATTAATTTAATAATATTTTAAAAAAATATAATTTTTTATATTTATATTAAATAGTGAATATAATTATAATTTTATTTAATATAAAAAATTTAAATAATAATCTAATAAAACATTGTATTAATATTTTTTTTTTATATATATTTTATTAAAATAACTATTATATAATAAATAATAATATTATTCATTTTTTATAATAAATAGCAAAATTCAGACATTTTATAAAAGAATCATATTAATTTTATAACATTAAAATGATAAGAGATTAACTAGAGTAAATACTTAAGAAATAATCCGAATAATAGAAACAATGTATTAATTGTTATAAATATGAATAATAGCTTTAAAAATTAGAAGCAGAAATAAGATGACGAATAGGGGTTTTTTTAATTTTTATATAGTTTTTATAAAATAAATATATATTTATATAAAAGATTGAACAACAACTAAAAGTATTAATAGAAAATATGTAATAATAATTAATAGAAAATAAATAATCATTAAAACAAGAAAATTATAATAAATTAATAATTAGAAATATAGATAAGTAAAATAAAACAAAAATGTGTAGAAAAAAAAATAGTTTAAACATAAATTAATCTTCTCAATTAAAATTAATAAAGCATTTTTAAAATAAAATTTATTAGAATATTGATGAAAATTATAATAGTATATAACATTAAATTCCAAATAATTAAAAAGAAAACGATATAGCTAAATACAAATGCGAAATAAAAAAAAAAGACTAAAAAATAAATATAAATAAAATTAAAAAATGCATTTTAAATTAATTATAATAAAAATAATAATACTAACATATAAACATATAATAATAGTAATACATAGTATTGCTTTTCTAAAAATGAAAGAATTTAATAGACAGAGAGTACTTTTAGAAAAAATAATGATTATTTTGATAATAATTCATAAATAAATGCATATGAAAAACAAGTAATTTTTTTATTTTTATTTAGAAAATTTTAATGATATAGTTATTAGAATTAAATTACTTAAAAGACATACAGTTTAGATATAAATACAAATATATAAATAGAAACAATTTCTAAATAAAAAAACATGAGTTCTTTATATTTTTAAAATATATTAAGATAATAAAATAATAAAAAAGAAAAAAGACTATTTTTGAATTAAAATAAAAATCTTTATTAAAAATATATTATATATATATATATATCTCGATAAAAAAAACACTCTTTTTATTTTTTTAAAAAAATCAAAAAAAAATAATAATAATAATAAATTGTAAAATTTTAAAAACACAATAAATAAAAATTTAATAAAAATTATATATTTCTATATCTCTATATTTTTTAATTTTTTTTTTGTTAAAACTCGATTGTAAAAAAAATAGGCAATCATTATTCATTTTTATTGCCTTTTTTTTTTTTTGTGATTAAATTATTAAAAAAAATAATAATAAAATTTATTAACAAGTATATAAATTAATAAACAAAAAAATAAAATTTTAACAAAGAAAAACAAAACAGAAAATAATGTACTAAAACTCTTCCCCAACCCATTCTATAAGTCCCATATAATACATAAAGCCATCTTCATCATATTAAGTTAATAAAATATCTCCTAAAAGAAGTTTTTAAAGTATAAAGCAAAGTGCCCGTTAAGAAAATACTTAATAAAGTCCCAAAAAGCACATAACCCCCCCCCAAAAACCAATAAAATGAAGTCGAATTATGGAAAAGTCGCTGTAACGAACTCGAAACCTCTTTGTGTTAAGTAAACACTGACCTACGAGCTCGCTTCTTTCAAGGCTAAAAAAGTCAAAAACCTTGAGCAAAAAGTAGATGATATTTTAAAACAAAATGCCACACTAATAAATGAAAACGACCAATTATCTAAATAATTTTCTCAAAAACGACACCGAATCTGATATATGGAAGTCTAAATATGAGACCCAAATGAATTCTATAATTTAAATAAAGGCGAACTATGAAAGTGAGATTTAAAAGCTTTGGAACTAACTCCAAACTTAGCGCTAATTAAACGAAAAAATGCAATAAGAACGCGAAAAGGAGGTTTAAGAAAAAAAACAATAACTAATGAATGATAATTAAACATAAATCGAGTCTATTAAGAGATCTCATTGTTCTAATATATCTCTTTACGAGGAATAACTGCGAAAAACGAAAGATATAATTGACGAAAGGGAAAAAGAACTACAAAATCTTGAAAACAAACTTTAAGAAAGCAACAAATATACCGAATAAGAGACTTAGAGATTAAATGAGTTAAAAGAAAAATTAAGAATGAAAAACTGTCAATAAGAACTCGATAATGCGAAAGAAATCGAAAATTTAAAAAGAAGATAGGACGCTCTTAGTCTCGAATAGTTGAATTCATTCAAATAATTACACTAAAGTGAATTGGACGTACTAGAAAGTGAAATCAATTAACTTAAAAACCTCCTTGAAATTAAAAATTAGGAAATTAATAACCTCATTTAGTAAAATAAAGCCTAAAAAAAAAACTTTGATAATGAACTTGAAGGAATTCGAGTCGAAAATCAAGCTCTTAAAGAAAAAAATTTATGAGAATAATTTCATAAAGGAGGAAGAAATTAATGATTTATAGGATAAACTTGCAAATTTACATACTACAGATATTTAGGGTTTAAAAAAGCTCCATGAAAACCAAATAAACGACCTGATTTAGGAAAATAAAGACATAAAGAAAATTCTATAATAGAAAATATAAGAACTAGAAGATTAAATCATGGAAAGAATGTAGCAAAGAAATTAATATAATATAAATATAGAATAATTAAATAGTGAAATAGAAACAATTAAATTAAAATGTAATATTTAAGAAGAAGAAAAAAAACGTGAATATAATGAATATATAGAAACTTTAAATAGAAATAATTAATCTCATTAAGATTGTTAATAATAATAAATTAAGCAAATTTAATTTTTAGAAGGAGAAATTGAAAAACTGAAAATTATTTTAGTTCACAAAAATAATGAAATGGATAAAATTATATCCTCAAATAAACTTTAGAAAAATAATTTTGAGGAAGATATTAAAAATCTAAAAATAAATATAAAAGATCTTCTTCTGAAAATTGAAAATTCAGATTATCAAAATAAAATTCAAGCAGATGAAGTTAAAAAAAAATTATCAATAAATGATGATATTT
Source organism: Ichthyophthirius multifiliis (assembly GCF_000220395.1). Taxonomy (NCBI): domain Eukaryota; phylum Ciliophora; class Oligohymenophorea; order Hymenostomatida; genus Ichthyophthirius; species Ichthyophthirius multifiliis. The sequence goes on from NW_004086143.1 coordinate 53,832, forward strand.
ATTCTGAAAACTTAAAAAAAGTAAAATTAAAATATATTCATTAGAAAATGAAAATAAGAAATTAAAAGGTAAAAAATTCATATAAATTAAAAACATAGATATATATAAATATATATATATATATATATATATGATTAATATTTAATATTATAATAAAGAATAATTAATTGTCGTTTGTTAAGAATCCAATATTAATTAAGACCATAGAAAATTTTTGGAAAATGAAAAAAATCAACTTAATTAAGAAATAGTTTAATTAAATAATTATATTGTTTAATTAGAAAAATAAAAAGCTATAGAAATTAATGATTTGAGATTAAAATTAGAAAAATTCAATAATTTTGCATTTGATACTATTAAAAATTCGCATAATAATCATATAACAGGATTAGAAGAAGAAATTTAAAATTTAAAAAATGCTATTTTATCAAAAGATAAATAATTGAATGATTATATTGTTAAATATTAATAATTAGAAAATCATTTTATGGATTCTAAAGACTCATCTACTAAAATTTAAGATTATGAAAAAAAATTAAGTTAATTAGGTGCTGAAAATGCTACAAATAAAAACCTTTATGACGTTTATATTTAATCTAAATCTAGAAAATCTATGTATAGTAGTGGTAGAGTTTTGGTTGCTAATATTAGTAATATTTCTCCTGTGAAGAAATTTGAAAAATGAAAAAAAAAAAAAATGTATTAAAATAAACTTTTAAAGCAGGATTTTTTTTTTTTTTTTAGTAGTTGATGCTTTAAAAAACTAAATAATTTTAAATTTTAAAATAGTTTATATAGTAAATATATATATTTTTTGTTCTATTTATGTTTTTAATATAGTAAATTTATTTTTGATATATAAAATATAAAAATACTTATTTAATATATATTTAATAAAAAAACTTAAATTTAATTAATTTTTTTATTTATTAATAATGATAAATTAAAGTTATAAAGATATAAAAGATTAGTATATTTATTTTATTTTCTTTAAATTATTAAAATTAATAATAATAAGTCTTTTAGGATGGAATAATCTAAATTAAGAAGGATAAGAAATAATACAAAAATAAATAGAATATATATAAAGTTAATATATATTTTATTCTGATTTTAATAATTTCTTTATTTTTATTTTAAAGGCATTTAAAAAAATAATGAAATGTAAACTAAATAATTTATAAAATGTAATATTAAAAATTTGAATTTAAAAATTTATTATTATTTTTATTTAACAAAAAAAACAAAAGGTGAAAAAAATTTTGAAAAATTATAAGAAATTTTGAAATAATTAAGTATTTTTTTATAAATAAAAAAATAATAATATTTATTATAGATCAAGTTTTATTAATACTAGGAGAAATCTATAATAAGTAAAAGATTAATATATACTAAAAATAAATAATAGACGAAGAAAATAAATTAAATTTAATAAAACTTTAAAATTTTATTGAATAATTTGAATAAGCCTATTAGATTTAAGTATTTAAATTATAATAATAAAATTGATAAATATATATATATAATATATATATATTTATATTTATCTATTTATATATATATTTATTTCTTTATTTTTAAGGAAATATGTTTAAATTAATTAAAATACAATTCGAATGAATCTTCTTTAAGTTTACTAATAGAAAGATGGTATATATTATTAAAAAAATAATATCTAGTATTTAATATTTTCTAAAAGGAAAATGGGATAAATAAATAAATATTTAGTTGATGAAATATTTTATAAATTATGATAATAATAATAATTAAAAATTATAATATTTTACTTTTTTATTAAAAAAAATAAAAAAACATTATAATTTTAATTTAATAAGATATTAATATTTGATATTATTATTTTAATAAAAAAATAAAAAATAAAATATTCAATATATAAAAATAATATGGGGGACAATAAAATATTAACAGCATTCCTTTTTCCTTTTAACTTAGTTTTTGCTATAACTGTAATAAAAAGCTCTTATTTAAAAATCAATTTACTTGATCCTTATTTTAAAGATATAAAAATATAAACACTTGAACAAAAACTAAATCTAATATTACTATTTTAGTATATTTTTCAACCTATCTCATCTTTATTGTTATATTGACAATTTTCTTTAGAGTACTGACCAAAAGTCCTAATCCAGCTTTAGGAAAAGACCCATAATGTGTTATCATATGTTAAAGAATATTATATAATAGTATTGAATAGGCTTTAATATTTGTACCTAATTGGACATTTTAATTAATTTAAAATCAAAAATAAGAACAAAAGTTATACTTTATTTGGCTTGCTTGTCTCTTCATTGCTGGAAGGATATTATTTGCTATTGGATATTTAATAGGAAATCAGCTTAAAATAAGTACTTTAAGAGGAATTGGTTTTTCTTCAACATTAATCATAAATTTATCATTATGCTTACAGAATTTAAAAGTTTTTAATTTACTCTAATACATTCTTAGTTATTGAATGTATAATTTTATTATATAAACATTTTAATTATAATTTTATTTAAATATGTTTTATATAAAAAATGAAAATTTAAAATATATATATATATATATATATATATATATATATATATATATATATATATTAATATGGAATATATATATTTATGGAAAAAAATATCTATTTAGTTAGATATATTATATATTGAATATTTTTATTAAATAAATTTTTTTTTATTAATTAAAATATATATATTATATATTTAAAAATTTTTAATTTTATTATTTTTATTAGATAAAAATATTTTATTTAATATTTTTAAAAATATCTAATTTACTTTTTTTTTTTTTATTAATAAAATAAATATATAAAAAAAAAGTATTTATAGGAAAAGAAAAAATTAACTGATTGTTTTTAATCTAAGTTTAAATAAGAATATATTTCTAAAAAATAAAATTACAGAAAAAATAAAAAAACACATAAAAATTTATATTGTTTAATAAAAAAAGCAAATATAATCAATTTCCAATTGCAAGTTTAGTTTTTTATTATTATTTTCTTGTTAATTTTTTAGTTGCTTCTTTTTTGGCTTCTTTTTTAACTTATGCAGCTTTTTCTACTGCGAAAATTTCAACATGGCATCCAGAATTTAAATAAGCTATAAAAAAATAAAAAAAAAATATATATATTTATTTTTATTGTTATATATTTATATATATAAATATGTATATTTATATAAATATATTAAATTATACGTCCGATTCTTCCGTGAGCTCTATAAGTTCTTCTTCTTCCCTTTTAAGCTTTATTTACTTATCCATGAGCTAAGACCAAATTGGAACTGTTTAGGTTCTTTGCCTTTTTTAAATTAAAAATAAATTAACTAATATTAATTATTATTTATATATATATATACAGATGCGTTTGCAGAAAGATTATCTAATAATCCGAGAATAACTTTTACGGATTTAACAGGCCATCTTCCTTTTATTTTATTTTTTAAGAAAAAAAGAAAATATTTATAATAATTTAAAACCTTAAGTTCTTCCGAATTCCTTAGCTTAAGCAGTTCTACCGATACATCCAGTAAATCTTACAAAAGGAACACATCTTTTACGATCCAAAACATCTTTAAGATATCTTTAAGCGAAACTTAAGTTCATGCCTTTGATCGCATTAACTACTTCATAAGTGTTCTTGAAATGGATTCTTAAATCTTTTGCAGAAGCTTTTACTGCTTTGGTAGGTACTGCAGGTTCTCTTGAATATTTTGTTTTACCCATTTTAAATTTTTATATATCTGAATTTTTTTTTTATTTAATTTTTTGTTATTTTAATTTTTTATATTACTTTTTTTTTTATATTACTTTTTTTTTTTTTATTTTTTTTTCTTATTTTTTTTTAGTTTTATACTTTTTATATTTTTATTTTAATTATTAAATCTTAATTTTTATTAGATTTCAAATTAATTCAATAATATTTAAATATTATAAAAAAAACAAAAATATAGACTTTGTTTTTTTATATTAAAATATGAATTCTTTATGAGTTTTTATTGATAATTATATTATTTTTAAGAAAAAATTAAATTTTATATTTTAATTAAAGTATTAATTACTTTCTAAATAATATTAATGAAAATAAATAAATAAAAAAATAGAATATTATTTAAATCTATTTTCTTTAAATATTAACAAACAAAATAAAAATATATATATTTTAATTAAAAAATATTTATCTTATGTTTTTTATATCAAAAATCTACAAAAAGAAGTTCGTTTTTTATTTTATCTGGCATAATAGGTATATTTATTTTATCTGCATTATTACTAAAAGATCCTTTTTCAATATCATACATAGCACTTACATATGTGAATCCTTCCATTTAACAAGATTCTTCACATTAACCATTTTTATTTTTATTTTCAATTTCAGGTTCTTCTACAAAAAGTATATTATTCAATGTAATTTTATCAAAAAGAATAATTTTAGAAGTAAGAATAGCTGTATCAGTAGTCATTTACATTTCTGTTAATCTTCTATATTCAAAATTTAAATCTCTTAATTCTTTAGTTCTATCTTTTGGAGGATGATCTCCTAAAATACCTCCGAATATAAAAGCATCAAATTTATCAAAATCAGCCGGCTAATAATAATAAACAAAAAATTAAAAAAAATAATATTAAAATATACTTCTAGTTCTTTTTCACCTCTCATATCTAATAAAACAATTCTTTTAAAAGGAATTTATATATCTTTATTTTAATCTTATAAATTTAATAATTTATCATCTTTTATATATTAAGGTAATTTATTCTCGAATTTCAAAGTTAAATTTCCTCCTCTTTTTTTCTCTTCTTCTTCTAAAATTTTGATATTTTTTATATAATTTCCATTTTCATCTGATTCGAGGTCTTAAAAATTCTTTGCATTTGTAAATACAAGCTTTGAATTTATGTTTTTTAAATAATCCATTACATTTATATATTCATGTAAAGACCAGTCATAAAGTCCTCTATCTACTTGCTCAATTATGAAATATTTTGTACTTTCTTATGAATTATTAGTAATCATTTTATTTTTATAATATAATAAATAAAATTTTATACAAAAATTAATAAAATAAATTTAGATTTATTCTAATAATTTAAAAATAAATATTAAAAAATTATTAATTAATAATAATTTCAAAATGTAAATTATAAAATAAGTATTTTAATATAGTTAAAATACTTATTTACCTTTTAAATTAAATTCTGATATACAAAAATATAAAAATAAAAAAACAATAAATTTATTGTCATTATTATATTAATAATAAATTATAAAAATAAATAAAAATTATTTCAATTTCAACTTAATAACTGCTTATTTATTATCTTAAAAAACATCAATGATACTTTTTTTTATAGTAGTATATTTCAACAAGTATATATAAGTTTTTAATTATTGATTATATAAAAAATATATATTTTGAATAATATCATGAAACTAATATTATATAATTAAAAATATTTATTTAATTTTGGTGTTGACAATATTTTAATTGTATTATTATATAATAATTTTAATGAATAACATACTTGTATAAATATAAATTAATTTTTATATGTTTCTGTATATATGAATAGAATTTATACATATTTAATGTCACTAAGATTTCATATCAGGAGTTATATGGATATATATTTTTCCAATATAAAAATATATCAAAAGCTTAAATCCCATAAAAATTTGGAGATATTAAAATATTAATTTTAACTAAAAAAATTAAATAAAAACAAAACAAAAAACCAAATTTCAATCATTATTAGATTTTCTTAAATTTCTAAAAAGAAATATAAAACTTCAGTAAATATAAATAATTTAAGAAAATTTCTTTAAATTACAAAACTTTTATATTAATACACAAATAATACGCTCTTTTACAAGAAAATATACAATAATAATAGTAAATAAATTTAAATTATATACGGAATAAATAATTATGTTCATTTAAATTAGTCAAATTAAAAATAATGGTGAAATAAGGAATAAACTAATTATTAATATACTTAAAATTTATGAAAATAATATAATTAATATATAAAACCATATCTAAAGATTTATATAATTATTAAAAAAATTAAAATTTATCAAAAAGAATTATATATTTATCATTTAAACAATTAAAACTGAAAAAAGTTTTATTTGTTTAACCAAATTTTCTCCACATTATATTTAAGTTTATATTTTCAATTCAATAATTCTATTTATTGCAATAAATTACAAACAAACTATTTATTTTTATGATTCTCTAATTTATATATTCGATATTCTATTAAATTTTTAGCACTTATTTTTAAAAAATTATCTATTAATTTAATGTATAAAAAAATGACTTTTAAATATATTAAAGCATATTTTTTTATTAACATATAAAGCTTAATTTTCCTTCTATACTTAAGATTTATAGATAAAACAATTATTATCTATTATATTATAGTAGAATAGATTTTATTCTTAAAATGAAAAGATATACTATAATAAAAAAAATAGTATATAGAATGTGTATTAAAAAACATATAATTAAACTTATTAATTTGACTATTTTTTTTATTTTAGTGACACATAGTCTTATAATTAAACCATATAATTAAAAAAATAAATTTATAATAGCATGGCAATTATTGCCCATATATGAAAAAATAAATATTTACCCATTACTACAATAACAATAAGTTTATTTATTTATATATTAAAAAAAAATCATAAGAAAATGAAATAAAACTGTTAGTTATGGAAGATATTTCACTTCCAAGAAATCTTATGAAGTAACATTTCTAACTATAAATATGATTTTTAAATGTTGGTATTTTCTTATTCGATAAATAGTATAGGAATGATTTTGTAAGAAATAAAGAAATAATCAGCCAAATAAAATATATATATATAAAAATGAAATAAAATATGAGTTTATATAAGATATTTAGACATAAAGTACGTTAATGTAAATTTAAAATGTAGAGTTAGACATTATCTCAAAAATAAAAATACAGAGAAAATGAAAAAGAAGATAAATATTAAATAAACTTAGAGATTAAATAATATTAGAAACCAATACAGAATTCTTAATAAATACAATATATTCTTATCTAATTTTCATAATAAACTCTTTAAAAAATAATTTATATAATAATCCCCCAAATCAATTTATATTAAAGAATAATAATTATGATGATCGATATATATATTTTATATTTTTGGAAGAAATAATTTTTTTTTTTTTTTTTTTTTTTTTTCAGGTTTACCTAGAAAAGACTCTGTGAGAAATCTAGATTTATAAAAATTATTTAAGATAGATTTTTTTATTTTTTTTTATAAATATATTAAACCAATTTTTTAGGGATTTCTTGAAAGATTTAAAATAATCTAAAAATAAATAGTTTATAAAAATGATTTAAATTAAATTTTCTTTCTTTTAAAGAATCGAATGCTTAATTTACTTCTAAAACTCCATTATACTTCGAAAAAAAATAAAAATATAATATTAAAAAATAATTTTTCAATTTAATGAATTCCCTTTTTAAATTTGTTTGAAAAACCAAAAGAAGACAAGATTTCATCGAATGTATACTAAAAAAAAAGGAACTATTTTTTTACAAAAAAAATAAAAAAAGGAATTTATTTTAAGATATAATGTTAATATTTTTTAAATATTTAAATACAATGTTTAATCTATATATTTATTTGAAAGTAATGAAGTATAAAAAATTAACACTCCTGTCTTTTTACTGAATTACTAACTCCAGTATCTTAAATTTTATTGTCCATTTACAAAAAATTATCAATCAATTAAGAAATGAATATTTAATAAAACATGAATAAAAAGTTAAAAAATTGACAATAATCATTTTATCATTTTAAAAAATGAAGCAATTAAAAAGTAACTATTCATCTGAATTTTAAACCAAAATTTTAAAGTAATTCATTAATTGAAATTGAATATATTTAATTCATTATAGAAGTTTATATAAAACACAAAAATTCATTTATTGAAAATTCAAGCAAACCTGTAAATATTTTTTTCTTTTTTAAGTTAAAGGTTAAATAAATTCATAAGTTTCAACTATATTTATTTCTAGAATATATTTTAAACTTCGTTTAAAAAACTAAAATATAAAATAAACTAATAATGGAAATAATAATATTATTCTAATAAACATAAGCAAATTTATAGTCTGAAAAGCATAGATAAAATATGGAATTAAAAAGGTTATTATAAAGGATAAATTTAAATAAAAAAAAATCTTTCTATAGAAATAAATGAATAAAATTCAATTTATTAAATACTTTACAAGTAAATAATCAGTAATAATATAATAAAATGTTTAAATAAAATAAAATTATATAAAATATTTAGATTAAATGAAAAATAAAACTCGATTTTTTAATAATAATATTGTCAAAAAAATAATATACATTTAGAAAATCAAGTAAGAGATAAATAAAAAAAATTGAATATAATAGTAAAAAGGGGAATTAATATTTTAAGTAGAAAATGAAAATTCTAAAAAACAAGAAAATCATATTAATTAGTTAATTATATAGAAAGTACTTAAGTGTACTATATTAAGGTAAAAAAATATATTTGATATATTAAGTTTTTTGTAAAAATAGATTTATTATAATATAATAAGTATTTAATAAAACATTTTATAAAAAAAATAGATTTTGGTTTTTTTTTTAAAAATGAATTAATTATCAAATTCTTTTTAAAAATATTTTTATTTATTAAAATCAAATATTTATATTATTTTTTAAACAAATTTAGATTTTAAGTATATAATATTAAAATATTAAAAAATAAAATAGTAATATAATTATATTTAATTTTATAAAACAATTAAATATAAAATAAAAAAATGCGAAACTTATTACAAATATTTTATGATTATTAAAACAAAAAAAACAAATAAAACAAAAAAATTTAGCTTTTTTTTATTTTATTTTTTCTTAATTTATAAATTAATAATGTTTTGTTAGAAATTAAATTTTTTGTATTAAATAAACGATTAATAAATAGTAAATTTATTTTTATTTTGCAATAATATATAAATAAATAAAATGGGAAATTGTAATTGTGTTTGTGCTTAAAGTAAAACTAATACAGAAAACGAATATGTTGTAATTTAAGATAGAGATTAACCCAAAAATCAAAATTTAATAAATTAAATATAAAAAGAATAATAGAATTTAGATTCATCCAAAGATATAAATAAAAATATTTAAAATTAAAATAATGATTCGTAAAAATCCAAATATGATTAAAATATTTCCCAAACATAAAAACCACAATAAAATGGTATTATATTATACAAAAAAATAAATAGAACATATAAAAACACTTAAATTAAAAAAAAAGTAAACAGTATTTTAAAAAGAAGCCGACATGGTGACAATTAACCAATAGAAGATTAAGTAGAATTAATAAATTAAACAATAGGAAAATCTGAACCTATAACAATATAAACAATCCAAATGAAAAATGGCGGAAATTACACTGGATAATGGAAAGACTGTATGCGAGATGGTTTTGGTAAACACACATGGCCAGACGGTAGTTTTTATGAAGGCGAATGGCTTTAAGATAAAGCACATGGTAAAGGAAAGCTAACACATATAGACGGAGATATATATGAAGGTGATTGGAAAAACGATATGGCAAATGGACATGGAGTATATATTCATAGTGGAGGTGCAAGATATGAAGGGGAATGGAAAGATGATTTATAAAATGGCTAAGGTGTTGAGATTTGGCCAGATAATGCGAAATATGAGGGAAATTACTTAAATGGAAAAAAAAACAGTAAAGGTATTTTATATTTTGCAGATAAAAGTAAGTATGTAGGAGAATTTTTTGATAATGAAATTTCAGGTTATGGTGAATATTTTTGGTCTGATGGTAAAACTTATAAAGGATAATGGTTAAATAATAAAATGAATGGGAAGTATTTTTGTTGCTTTGTTTTTAAATATAAAATAATTATATATATAATAAAAATAAAAAGAGGAGAAACAATATGGCCTGATAAAAAAATATATAAAGGGGAATATCTTGATGATAAAAAACACGGATATGGAATTTTCGAATGGGGTAATGGTAAAATATATGAAGGATATTGGAAAACGGAAAATAAAATGGGAAAGGTAAATTTAATAAATTTTAATAATATATATTAGTAAAATAAAGGTTGGATAATATTACCTAGTGGAGATAAAAAAGAAGGAATATGGGAAGATGGTAAAAGGATAAAATGGATTTCAGAAGAATGATAAATAATTAAAAACTAATTAAATTTTTTAGGAAAAGAAAAAAAAAACGAAAATGTAATTAAATTATAGATATATAAATATAAAAAAATAAATGTAAAATAAAATAAATTTATATATTCATTTAAGTATATATAAATAGGATAAAATATTTTTAAATTATTTTTATAAAAAAATAAATATATTAAATACTTTTATATTATTCTTTTTTAATTTATTTTTGTTTAAATAGAAAATTTTATATAATAAAATAATAAATAAAGTTCATAAAACTTATATCATATAATTTTTTATCAAAAAAAAATAATTATTTCTTAGAAAAAAAAATAAAAAAATAACTATGTTATATTATAAAGTTAAAGGAAAAAATACTGCTTTTATAGAAATTTTTTGCGATTAAAGATAAATTAGTTTGTTTTATATAAAATCCAAAAAATAAATAGTGTTTCAATGTTTTTTAGATTAAGAAAAAAAAATTATTTTAAATTAAATATTTGTTTACATCTTTTACAAAAAATATTTAATACAAATTCATATATATATATATATTAAATTAATATTATTATAATAAAGAGAACTCATAAAAAATCCTCAAACAATTAATTTTTTACAAAATTTTATTTAAGTTCCTATAAAGGAACCTTTAATATAATTTCCATTTAATTAATTTTTAAGTTTTTAATTTTTTTTTTAATCTATACAACCTAATAGTCCTCTAAAATCAAGCAAATATTTTTAATTTTTTAACAATTCGCCTACAATATACCCAAAAACTAACAAATTCTATTAAAAATCTTTAAAATTTATCCCAATTAAATCTCCAAATTATAATTTTCTTAATTTATTCCACAAAAATACATTGCAAAAATTACTATTTATTATTCCATAGGCATTTAATTAATAAATGAATACTTTTAAAATACTTAAAAATCAAATATTTCACAAAAATCTTCAATATCAACAACTTAAAAGCCTTTATTTTTTTATATATTTTTTTGAAAAGCCTTTTAAAAAATCTCTAAAAAATACCTCATATCCCCCCCTTTAATTTAATAGATTTTCCTCGAAAAAAATTCAATTGCTTTTTCCTCAAATATATCAGAATTATTTTATAACATAAGCTTTTTTTTCATTTCTTCAATTCTTTTTTTTATTATATCTTCGATTTAATATTATGTATAAGGCACAAAATAAATATTTCTTATATCCTTTAAAATAAATAATAAATCTACTTTATTAGATATTCCAATTATAGATATATTATTTTCTTTTCTTGCCATTTTAAGTATTATTTTTAGATCTTCTTCTGTATTTTTCCCTTAAAAAAAGCTCTCAAATTCATCTATTATTAATACCAAATGCTTTAAAATGATTGTTTTACTTAATTCTTCAATTAAATGTTCTTATATATTTACTTTACATTCTTCTTTGAATATTTTTATATACAATTCTTTCAAAAGAAAACTCTTATCTTTATATTACATCCCATTGAACTTCAAATATGTAAAATCTTTTCGGCTTTTTTTAAATTCTTTTATTGTTTTTTATACTGTCGATGATTTTCCGGAACCTGGTTATCCTATTATTAATAGAATATTTTATTCTAATTCATTTTAGATACATCTTTATATATATATATATATATATATATATATATATATATATATATTTCTAAATATGATTTTTTTCTTTTAAGTTTATTACTTTTTTATAAATTTTTTAATTATATTTTGTTCAGTTTCTCTATGAAGTATTTCTTTAGGAATATATTTACAATCTAATATTTTCTAGGCTTTAATTAATATTTAATTTTTAATTAAATTTTAATGGTTTTTTTTATCTTATTTTGGAGTTTTTTATATTGATTTTTTAAAAATTTTTATAAAAATGTTTTTCTATTTACTTGTATAATCCTCATTTTTTGATGATTACATATCTTATTTTATTTAATTTTAGTTAAAATAATATAAGATTTATAAAAAATATTTGTATATATTTAAATACAATTTATATATTTAAATTTAATTATAAAAAGATTACAAATACTTTTTATTTTAAAATATACTAATACGTTAAATAATAATTAATTTTAATTCAAAATTTTTATTATTCTTTAAGAATTATTGCTTTTTTTTAATTTTTTATTTTATTTATATAAAAACTTATCTTTTTTTCTGAATTGTATCAAAAATATTATATAAATATTAAAATAATTTATATATATATATATAAATACTCAATGATATATTTAATTACAGGCTATTTATTCATTAATAATATTTTTTAATAATTTAATATAAATAAAACTATATATCTATTATAATATAAATTCAATTGATTACAAATACCATTACTATTTTATTATTTATTCTAAATTTTTCTTGAATTTTAATAATTTTAAAAGTATAATCTTAGAAGAAAAAAAATATATATATATATATATATAAAAAAAGAAATTCTTAAAAAAATAAAAAAACAAATTATTTTAATAAAATTAATAATAATCTAATCAATTATATAATATAGTACATTTATAATTTTCTTAATAATTTTTCGATTAAATAATATAAAATTCTTCTCATTATTCAATATTCGTATCCTCATTTTCTCTGAATTATTTATTATTTGTTAGTTTAAATCTTTTTTATTTCCTATTATTTTTTCTAAATAAACTCAAAAAAAGACACCGAAATAATAAATAAAATACAAAAGCTTAAAGGAGTATAAACAAAAAATATTTATAATTTTTTTACAATAAATACTTAAATTTATATATCAACTCAATCTTTGAACATAGAACTTTGTGCATTATTAATTGATTTTTTAAAGCTTTTTAATGATTATTTTAGTTCATAATTATCAAACATTATATTATTACTACTTTATTATCTTTATAAATAACTGTTTTTACTATATAAATCAACATAATTTTCTCTATTTAATAGTATTTATTTATTAATTAGTTAATATTACTTCTCCTAAATACAAGATATTCTTTTTTTTGATGTAAATTATATTAATTTTTCTTTTCATACTTTTGTTTATTTTAACATTTAACAAACATATTTTTTAGTAATTTTTTCTGGTTTAATAAAAAATATTGTATTAAGTTTTTTTTGTTTATAGGAAATTATAATAATCAATTATATTCAAAAAACATGTAAGTTTTGTGTATATAGAAAGTTCATTTACATTCTAGTATTTCTTTTTTTATAATCTTGTCATTTTTTTTATGTATTTAAACATTTTATCTAATGAAAAATATTTTTATAATATTATATTTATATTTTTTAAATGAGTTTTAATACTCATTAATTTTTTGTTTTATTAGTTATCTTTTATTACTTCATTTTAAATAATTTAGATTGCTTTCTATAATTAAGTTTGTAATTTTTATAAATAAATAAATCATTCCTAATCTTAATTTTTTATATATATTTATATTTTAAAATTATTACTTTCATATGTTTGCATTTTTAGTTTTAAATTTAAGATCTTTTACATTTTAAAAATACTTTTATATAAATGATTTTTTTATTATAATAAATTTTTTATTTTTAAATTATTATTTATTATATTATTTATATATATATAGATTTTTGTATTATAAATAATTAATTTATTTATTAATATTTAATATATATAAAATTTATTAATTTTAATAAATTTCAATAAAAATTTTTAGTGAATATTATTTATTTTAATTATTTATAGTTTATTTATGTATATATAAATATATATATATATATATATATATATAAATATAATATATATAATATTTTTATTTATAGATTTTTCTTTTTTTTAAAAAAAAATACTAAATAACTAATAAAGTCTAAATATATATAATTTAATTTTTTTTTTTATATTGAAGAATATGTATTATAAATATATAAAGTAAAAAATATGTAGAAATTAACAAAATTAAATTTCTAAAATAGTAATAACAAAATATTTAAAGAAAAATATTTTAATGTCTATGAAAAATTTTAACAGATATTGTAAATCCTATATTAAATAATATAAATATAAAAAAATATAAAAATAATTAAATATATTATTATATATTTAATTTTTATTTTAATATATATATTTTAAATAGAGCTTTGGTACTATAATTCTTTTTTGTTTTAATATTATCAAATATATTGACATAAATTAATAAATAAACTTTTATAAATGTAAAATAAAATTACAAAACAATAACATATAAATTTTTAAATATATTATTTTATGATTAAATATAAAAATATTTTTTTATATTAAATAATAATATATCATTTATTAAAAATATAATAATAGATAATGAAATTTTATATTAGATTATAATGAATATATATATATTATTTAATTATATAAATAACATAATGTTTGTAGAAAATAAATAAAAGAATTTATATATAATATATATATATATATCACAAATTAATTTAATTAAAATTATATAATATATGCTTATATTAAAATAAAAACAAATATGATTGAATATATAAATTCTAATTTTGGTGTTTACCAAAATCTATTAATAAATTTATTAACATATATACCTTTTATAACATCAATAATAACTTTAATCTATATTTCTAAATAAGAATCCTTAATAAAGAAATTAAAATAATAATACCCTTCGGAAATATCTAAAATATTATAAAAATCAAAGATAAAAATATTTTTAAAATAAATCTTTTCCTTCACAAATTTATGTTTAGATATTACATATTTATATTTATATTCTTATAATCACTAAAAATATTTAATAATTTATATTTTTTATATTTTATAAACATTATTTTGGTTTCTGAACAGCTTAATTTTGCACATAGAATATAATAATTTTGGCATAAATAGTTAAATTTTGATTTTTAATAATCTTTTAATCTTAATATCTAATTCTTATTTTTTATACTAGAGTAACTTTAACACTTATTAATTAATTTTGTTTGCTTTTTCCTTTTCGAATTTGCTTTTTATTACCATTTACGCTAATAATTTCCTTTTTTTGAACAAAAAAACTCTAAATTCTTACTTAAATAGGCCTTTAATAGATTAAAGTGAACAAGTAGTTGATGACGAAACAAAACAAAAATACTAAAACAATTAAGATTAATAGGAAATAGAAAACTAATTTTTTTATGAGAACTTATAAAAAACATGTGATAAATTGGACAATTTATAAAAATAGTAATATAATACTATAATAAACATAAAATTAGCTGGATATTAAATAAAATAGAAAACACTTTTATATGTTATTAAATTTGAAAAAAATAGTGAAAAATTTACAACTGCAAGATCTCACAAAGAATTTAAATAACTTTAGCTGTTATTAAAACAAGAATATGAGAATAATAGTAAAATATAAATACCCGAATTACCTGAAGGTATAAAATAGAATTAGAAAATCACAAAAAACCTTATTTTATAAAAAATTGAGAAATATAGTGTTTTTTTGAATTATTTAATGGAATTAGATATTTAATCGAAATAAATTGACTTGTTTTTATTAAATAACGAGCAATACTTGTATTATGATAAAACTTTATAAAATTTAATCAGAAAAAATACTTAATAAGAAATATTGAGTAATCAATATTAATAATGAGTGTATGAAATATTTTTTTGATTTTTTTTTTTCCGAATATAAATTAGTATTTTATAAATATTTTTTTTTTGTATAATTAAAAAATTTTTGTTATATCAAATAAAAAAAATGAAAAAATAATAAAATATTTAATTTAACGCTGTAACACCTAAATTTATACTTTAATTATAAGAAAAGCAAAAAGAAATTGAAAAAGAAGATTAATTATAAAAAATAATTGAAAGATAACTAAAAAAATAGGAGTATGATATAGAAAATGCATAAATTATATCGAATGATGAATAAGAAGATAATAAAGAAGAAAATTTGAAAAATTTTAAGCCAATTTATGTATAAAAAAAAGACAGGAATAAAAATACAAATATAATGGATTTAAAAAAAGAAATCGAGATAAGAAAAGAAAAAAATATTGAAAAAATATAAGAATAGCTTTAAAAACATTAATAATAAGGAGATAAAATTAATACTAAAAGAAATGTTTAAAATTTAACAAAAGCAATTCAAAATTTTGAAAATAATAAAAACAAAAAACTAAAAACTAACTTATTGTCCTTTTAAGATGATTAATGAATTATTTATTTAGAATTTTTATCTATTTATGTTTATATTTAATTTTATAAAAACTGGATTGATAGACATAATTTTTTTATTAATATTAATAAAAAAATAAAATAAAAAATATTAAGTTTTAATTTTATAAATTAATAATTTTATGAAAAAAAAATATTTATTTTTTTAAGTAATTAATAAATTTATATAAAAAAAAAAAAAAAAAAACCTATAAGAATATAAGAAAATTAAATAATAAATTATTTGCTTTAGTAATATAATGTGAAAATTATAAGGAAAACATAAATTATATTAATTATATGTAATTTTAGAATATTTAGATATAAAATACTTATTAATAAATAAAGATATTATATTTTGTCTATATCTTAATATAAAAAATATTATTTAATCAATATAATATATAGCATATTTAATAAAAGAAATAATTTTATTAATATTTTTAATAAGATTAGTTAAATTATTATTACTCTATAATTATTAATATAAATTAAATTTAAAATATATGACAATATTTTCGTAAATATATAATATATACGTAAATAAAATCATAATGAAATAATAAAAATAAGTAAAATTTTACAAATCTAATAGTCAATGAATAATATCAAATAAATTAAAATATGCATTTTCTATAATTAAAATATAAAATTATATATATTTTTAAAGATAATATTAAAAAATTGCAACAATAAAAAAACAAAATCTATCGATTTAAACAAAAAGAAAATCTTTAAAAAAAATTATAATAATAAAATATTGAATAAATATTTTTTTTTAAAAAAAAAATCTAAAATATTAATTAAAAATGGATATAAATAATTTATAGATATAAGAATTTGACTTTCAAAATGATTGGTTAAAAGGTAATTATTATAAAAATAATTTTATAAAAAAATAATATAAAAAACATTATAAAAATATAAAAAAAATAAAAATTCTACTAATTATATCATTTTAAAAGGAGAGGAATATGCTTATATCCTTTAAAATAAAGACTTATATATTTAAAAATATAACTTGTAAATATATCCATAAAAAACCCATCCGAAAAATATATATATTTAGCCATAAAGTTGTACTTAAATTTTTTATTTTTATATAAAAAAAAAAATTATTACAACCTATAATTTTTATAAAAATATAAAGATGGATAAATATATTATGTTTAAGGAACTTGTATTGGTTCTTCATTTGGGTTTCCTAGAGTGGATTTTAAAAAATAATACAGATGGTTTTATAATTTTATTTTTTTATATAAATTAGTAAAAATTAAATAAATATATAAATGTATTTTATATAGGAAAAAAATGAATTTTACTACAAATTTACCGAAAAAAAATCCATTAGTTACTTATATAGTCGCTTCAGCAGAAAAATGTTAAAAAATAAATAAATAAGTTGATAACTTTATTTATAGAATGCATTCCGTTATTCTTTATTAAGATATATTAAATAATACTTCTATAAATAATAATTCTATTATATTATGTCACATAAGAAAGATTTTCAAAAAAAATGATATTGTTTATAATGATAATTTTTATTTTAATTAGAAATATAGAAAAGTAAGTAAAAAAACTAAAAACCTAAACTATAATTAAACTCTTCTTCAAAAAAATCAAGTGAAATAATCTAGTTTATTTAAATAGAATAATAATTTTAACTAGATAATATATATTAAAATAAACATTATTTTTAATTGAAATAATTTTTTATTTCTAATGCATAAAGACATTAAAATAAAGCATTAATTAAAATTAAAAGTAATGAAAACATTATTGAAAACGAACTTAAAAATAAAGAGAATATTAATTATATGAATCTTTTTATTTAATT
Organism: Ichthyophthirius multifiliis; assembly: GCF_000220395.1. NCBI lineage: Eukaryota > Ciliophora > Oligohymenophorea > Hymenostomatida > Ichthyophthirius > Ichthyophthirius multifiliis. The sequence goes on from NW_004086143.1 coordinate 72,110, forward strand.
ACTTTAAAATTGATGAGAAAAATTGTAAGTTTTCTATTTTTAATAAAAAAAACTTTAAAACTATAAATTTATTTTGGAATTTTTAATAATCTTTATAGATTAAGATTATTTAAAATTTCAACCAATTTTGAAAAAAAAAAAAAAAAAAATATATATAAATATCTATAAAATTAAATATTTTGTAATAATTATATATAGAGTTCGATTTTATAAAGTTATATTTAAATATTTTTTTTTTTGATATTTATGAAAATTTGATAAAAAATAAAATAAAAAAATACTTAATATATATATATATATATATATATATATATAAATATTTTTTATTTTAGTTATTAGTTTATTATAAATATGTTTAATATATTTAAATAATTTATTATATTTTTATATATTCTTTATATAGTATTTATAAATAAATAAATTTAAATTTTATTTATTTTTATAATTTATTATATTAATTATTTTATTTAATTAATAATTAATTATTATATAAAATATAAATATTATTATTAATAACTTGTTTTATTTTTATATATTATATATTTAATATATATATATTATAAATATAATTGAATTTTTATCTTTATTATTTTTAATATTAAATGGGATTATTTTTTAAATACATAAAAATAAAAAGTATAAAAAGTTTAAATAATTTGCTAAAGTTTTTCAAATCAAACAATGAATAATATTATTTATATCTTATCAATATCCTATATCAATTTAATCAAATCATATAAAGCAAAAAATAAACTAAATCTAATTAATGTAAGAAACCAAATATATCTTATAATCAATTAAAATATATAGAATTTATTTATGGAAATCATTGTTTTATTGTATTTTTTTATATTCTAATAAATAATAATTACATAATTTATAATTCGATATTATATTGGTAAAAAATAATTGAATAGTTTCTTTAACAATAATTAAATATTAACATTTATGAACATATAATAATAATAATAGTAATATTTTTGATATTTAAAATTAATATAATATAAATTATTATATATTAAATATAATTATATTTACAATAAAATAAATTTATTTAACATAATTATTATAATACTAAATATTAATTTATTTGTTTTTATTAAATACATTTATATATTTTAATATTTTTTTCATAAAAAAAATAAAAAAAACAAAATATTTATTATATCAATTATAATTAAATAATCTTAAGATATATATATATATATATATATATATATATATATATATATATATATATATATATATATATATATATATATAATATAAAATAAAAATTAATTTCATATTTATATATTATAATAAGAAGAATAATTAAATGATCAATTATTAAATTAATTACAAAAAAATTATTTTATTTATATAAATCTCTTAAAAAATTAGGCAGAAAGAATATAATAAATTTAGTTTTATCTTATTAAAAGTTTTATCAATAGCAAATTTTGTATAAATATTCGTTCGATTCATGCGAATTTACACGTTATAACTAATTTAATGTTTTATATTCACTATTCCATATGAATTTCATGAAATGTTTTTCGATTTTTATTCGTATAGTTGAATTAAAAATACAAAAAAAAAAATTTAAATAAATAAAATATAATTCTTATAAAAAATACTTTAAATAATTATATTTAATTAATATTTTGTTTTATAATTAATTTATTAAATATAAAATAAACAAAAAATTAATATTATATATGTATTATAAATTTAAATATAATTATAATAATATTTGATTATATAAATATAGATATTTTTGTTATAACTATAAATAAATTAAGAAGAGTTAATTGTTTTTGATTAATAAAATTAGGTTAAATTATGAACAAAAATAAAAAAAAGAAAATATCTTATATGTAAAAAAATAATATTTCTTATTATTTCCATTTCTCATTATATTATAAGGTTAATTGGTTAACATTTTTTGTTTTGTTTCTTTTTTAATAACCATATATTAACGCATTTATATAAAAGTGAAAATATATAAAAAGCATATAAATCTACATATGCATTTGATTTGTTTAAGGAATTAAAATATTTTACTTTAAGAAAGTATGCGTAAATTAAATATTAATGAAAACTAAATATGTATTATATGATTTTTAGTATCTAATGAATATTTTCATACTAGAAATGCAAATAAAAATAGCAACAAATTCGTATTCCCGCGTGTTTATAAAAACTAATAAAAATTGAAGAAAATTATTATATATACAATACTTCATTAATTATGAATAAAATTAATAAAAAAATCTTAATAAAATATACTTCTTTATAATTAATATATATATATATATATATATATATATATATATTAATTTAAATATTAAACCAAAATTTAAATAAATAGAATTAAATAAAAAGTTTTTAAATATTATTATTAATGCTATAAAAAAATAATGTAATTTTTATTTTATAGATATAATTAGATGTCTTAATATCTATAAAAATAACTAATTCATTTGTTAAAAATAAAAAAATCATAAAAGAAAACTATAAAAATATCTTTTTAAAGTATCAAATAATAATATGGCTTATTAATATAATACTTTTTACCAATTGATATATATATATATATATATATATATATATATATATATATATATATATATATATTCCTATAATTTTATTTTTTAGTTTCTCGATAATCATAAAATATAAATAATCAATGGTTATTTATTTTTTACGTTTGTTATAATAAATTAGAAGATAGAAAAGTTAAAGCAATTTAAATATTTAAGTTATAATAAAATGAATGCTATAAAAAATAATAGAATGAATTCGAAAACAAGTATAAAAATGTATTAAATATAAAAAAACATAATTCTAAATATAATATACATAATAGAATTTAAAATCAAAAATATCACAGATTAGTACTTTTTATGAAAGAGAATAAAATACAAGATTAAATTGTAATTCTTCTTTATAATTAAAATATTAATATTAAAAATCATATTAATAAAGTATTGATATTCAATTTATTAAAGAGTATAATTAATTTTTATATATTTTTTTTTTTATAAATAGAAAAATGTTGGTACAAATAAATATACTTTTAGAAAAAATATAATTACTAATGTATTTTTAAAATAATATGGAATTTATTTAATAATACAAAAATTAATACTTTAAATGAATATTAAAATTGCTAAAATGATTATAGTAAAAAATTAAAATAAATATAATAAATTATATATATATTTAATATATTTATATTTTATATCTAAATATTAGAAAATAGAGTAAATTTTATTTATAAAATTATTTAATGTAAAATTATTTATAATTTATTCTTTTTTTTTTTTAAAAGAAAAAGTTAATTTAAAAAATAAAAAAAAATAATAAAAATAATAAAATATAGAATCCTTAATTTATTTAGAATATTTTGTTTATTAAATTGATAAAAAAGAATACTTATCATTATATTTTGAAATCTAAACTAAAAAAAAAAGTATCGTATTTTAGGAAATCCTTATTATATAGTAATTTAAATAATTAAAGGAAATATCAATTCTAATAATCTAGTTCTAGATTGGTGGAATTTATGAGTTTTTTATTCGATATTTTAGTAGGGATGCCACTTTTTAATAATGAGACAGAGGATAAAAATTTTTCAAGAATTTCGATGGAATATATGCTGATTTCTTGAAACCAAAAATCAAATAAATACCAGTATGATTTAAAAAAAAATATATATTACTTGTTAATATTTTTTTTAAAAAAAACAAAACTCTCGTTTCTACAATAAAATAAAGAAAATTATATATTTTTTGATTTTTTGTTAAAAAAAAAATGTTCAAGTAATAAAATGGAAAATATATATAAAATAATAAAAATAAATTTTAATGAAGAAATTAATAATTTAAATTTTATTTTTATTAAAAATAATATAAATTGAATAAAGATAATTATTAAGATTATTGAAGATAAATAAAAATTAAAATATATAGTATATATTTATATATATATATATTTATTTTTCTTTTTTAAATAAATTAATATTAAAATAAATTTCTACTTAAAAAAATAAAAAAAATGGCAACCAGGGTGGGACTCGAACCCACAACCTTCAGATTAGAAGTCTGCTGCGCTACCATTGCGCCACCCGGCTGAGAATAAGTATAATAAAAATATAAAAAAATATATTTTATTAGAAATATTGAATATTTACTATATATAGAATTAATAATTATATCTTTACATAATTTTTATTATTTTTATTATCTTTTTAATTTTTATTTTTAATAAAACAAAAAAATTATCATTTGACAATAGTGTAAATCTTTATTTTAAAATAAAAACTATATGACTATATTGTTTTGTATTATATATTTTTATGTAGCATATCAAATAATACTATTTCTATATTTAAAAATTAATTTTATCTATAAATATTATTATTATAAATTATTTATATGTTTTTTAAATCTTATATATAATTTTATTCTTGGATTTATTTTTTAATATTAAATTTTTTTTATATATTATAGTCTTTTAAGTTATAAGAATAACATAAAAATTTTTACAGTATAATAATTTTATATATGGAGTAATTAAAAAATTATATGAGTATTAAGTTTTATAATTTTTACTTTTAAAATGGATTTAGATAAATTTTTTAATTTATAAAATAGATATAATTAAATTTAAGAGAACTTAATATATATGAAAGATAAAAAAAACATTAAAACAAAGAACAATTTATGTGATGTTTTATATATTAAAAAAGGAAAAAAATATAACATCCAATTTTTTATAATTGCTACAGGTAATCATATTTAAAATAATAAAAATAAAAAATATATTTTATTAATAATTTATTGAAAAATTACATATATAATTTTATGCACCTAAATATTTTTAAAATAATTATAATTATACTCAAAAACATTTCAAATTTAATATATTAAAATAAAAAATATTTAATATATTAAATATAAATTATAATTAAATTATATATATATATATATTTTTATATTTAATATAAATATATATCATAATTAGTTAGAAATTGAAAATATTATTTTTTTAGAAAATATATAAACATATTATATATCTTCACAATTCAATTTATACTAATAATTGCTAAACACCATATATTATTTATTAAATTTAATCTTTATAAAAGTTTTATTGTTGATTTTATTCAAATTATGATTAATACTTTTTCAAAAATTAAAATATTTAATTAATAATTTATTTTAAATGATTTTATTTATTTTTTAAATTATTTTATTCTTATATATATTATTATTAAATTTATTAGCTTATTTATTCTTTTTATTAGAAATTATTTATTTATTATTTTAATTAATTATTTTATTTAATAATTTTATTTATATTTATTTATTCATCACAATTTATTCCTTATTAACAAATTTTGCATAAGTTTTATTAAAGTTTATAATTAAATTATTATAATTAATATTTATATTAGTCAATTTATTAAGTTTAATAATTTATAACTTAATTATTATTAATTATCTATTGATTTAAAATATTTTTTTCTTATTAATAATTATTGTTTTAATCAATTTTATATTATTCAAATTATTATAATATTAAGACAAGATCATTTTTTAATTATTCTATTTTAGAATTTAATAAATTATTTTAAATTTACAAATTTAATATTTAATCTTATTTTTGATCAATAGATTCATTGCTAATATTATTTACATATTATTGAATTTATTATTATTTTAGATATTATTATTATTATTATTATTATTATTATTATTATTATTATTATTATTATTATTATTATATTTATTATGTATTTTCAATTTTTTTAATCTTTATCTTTTTTTCTTATTTTTAAATATTATTAATTATTTTATCTGTTATATTTGTTTATTCTTCATTATTATTTTCATTTTTTTTAATATTTACATTTTCTTTCTTTTTTTATTAAATTTATTCATATTTTTGGTTTAAATCGTCTTAATTTTACTATTGGTTATTATTTTAATCAATATTTTTATTAATTATTTATTTTTATATATTTTATTATATTTATGTTTATATTTAATTTTAGTCTTCATTTATAAAAACTAATTAATTATTATTTTAAAATATTATTTATTTTTATTCTTATTATTTTATTTATTATAATTATTTAATATCTTAATTTTTTTAATCGTTTTACTATTATAAATTTTATATTTACATTTTTTAATCATCAATTTAATTATTCATATTATTTAATTTTATTTGTAAATTACATTGTTCTTTTTAAATATTTAAAATAATTTATTATTTTTAATTAAGTTATTATTCTTAATTTTAAATAATTTAAATATTTTTTTATTCATTTTCAATTTTTATTTATAACTATTTTTAAATTTATTCATTAATTTATTAAAATTATTATATTTTTTATTCAAAAGTCATTATTTATTACTAATACTAATTTTATTTTTAATTAAGAAGATTATTATATTAATTAATTTGTTATTTTAATTACTAATTATACTATATTTACATTTTTTCGATTATTTAATTATTATTTTACAATAGCTGATTTTAATCATTTTAAAAAAATTATTATTAGTCAAATATTTATTAGTTTTTTTAATATTCTACTTCTATATTTTTCTCTTTTAAATTTTTAAACTATTTATTTTTATTATATTCATTAATTATTTAGTTATTATTATTTTATTGATTATTTTATAACACTTACATTATTTAAGCATTATTTTATTATTCAATTTCTTATTAAATCAAACTTATTCTTTCTTTTATTTATTATATATCAATTCTTTTTTTTGGTTCTTTTTATATTATATCATTTATTAATTCAACTAAAGAATTAGGTTTAATCTTACTCCATCCTTAAGCTTCTCTGTATAAGTTTTAATCGCAAATAAACATATTTTAGTTATCTTGTGTATATTATTAGTAAATTTAATTATATATCTGATGTAGTTATTTATAGTCTTTTACTATTTAATATATTTAGCCTTATTTGATTTGCATTTTAGCCTTTAAATAGTTTTGATCCTGTAATAAGTTCATGTATAATACATCCTAAAGACCAAATATCTACTTTTTTATTATATTCTAAATTTTGTAAATCAAGCATTTCAGGTGCCATATAATTAATAGTCCCTACTTTTGTCTTTAAATTAAAATGTAAAATATAAATTGCAAATATTTAATTATTACTTTCATTATTTCTTATGTTTTTCCAAGTCCGTAATCGGCTAATTTTAAAATTATATCTTTCTAATTACAATATTTAATTAATATATTATCTAGTTTAATATCTCTATGAGAAAGGTTATTATCATGTAAAGATTTTAATCCATTAAGTATTTACAAAATAAAATCTAATACTTCATTATTATTTAATTATCTGTTTAATTTTTTATATAAATATTAGCTTAAAGAATATTCACAAAGATCCATAATAATATAATAAATATCTTCTTAATTTTATATTATATCAATAATTTATAATAAATTATCGTTTCCTTATATTTTCTAGACTTCACGACAAATTTATATTTCTTTTTCGAAATATAGATTTTAAGTCAATCCATCATGTAGCTTTGATTTTAGCTCTTTTATTGCAACCTATCAATTTTTATATATTCCTTTATATACACACGCGAACCCTCCTTATCCAATTTTTTAATTTTCGTAAAAATAACATTCATTAGTTATTTATTTTTTCATATTTTTTTTTTATTGTTTTTTATAAATTTATATATAAGGGTATTAAAATAAATAATAACACCTTATAAGGCGAAAAAATATTAAATTTAATATATAAAAAAAAATATTATAAAATTGTAAATTTTGATTGTATATTTTAAAATAGAATTAAACTTTTAATGTAATTATTATTTTTAAACTTTTATTATTATTATTTTTAACTTAAACTGAAAAAATAATGAATTTTAATCATAATATTATGATAGCTAATTTTTGGTATATTACCTTATTTTTCTAAGCTATTTTTAATTTTTAATTAAAATTATTAATATTATTATATTATTTACATATTTATTTCACTATTTAAATTATTGTTGAAAAATTATAAATTTTTTTCTTTCTTTTTATAATAATTTTTTTTTTTTTTCATTAATTTTATTTGTCTTAAAATTAACTATTTAATAAATATTTTTTTATTTAGTTAAAAAAAGGAAAAAATAAAATCTACAATATATTTTAATAATATTGAATTTATTTTTTATAATAAATAAATAAATAAAATTATGTTTTTTTTTATCTAAAATAAATAAAGATTTTTTTTTCCTTCTTGATATTAAAAGGAGTATTTTATAAAAATTTAGATCTTTTTTCGTAAATCCTTATTAAAAAATACTATTAAAGTTTCCCTATTTTAAATAATTTCAATGTGTTTTGTATTTATAAGAATATTAAGCTCTTTATAAATATTTTATATTATTTATTTATAATTTTTATTTTTAGAATGTTTTTAAATATTTATATTCTTATTTAAATGATATTTATTTATTTATTTTATTTTTTCTTATAATTTAATTTTTAAATTAGATTGTTTATTGATATTTACTGAATAATAATAATAAAAAAACACGAAAAATAAATAATATATTTTAACTATTATTTTTTCATATTTTTTTATATTTTTCTATAATTTATTCCTTTATTATTAAACTAAAATCAATATAATAAAATAGATAACTTCCTTTTTTGTTATTATTAATTGATTTTTTAAAAAAATAAACCAAAAAATATGAACAAGTAAAATATTATTATATTATTCTAATTATAGAATTTTACTTAATTTTTGAATAAAGACTCAATTCTTACTCGCTAAAAATCTATTTATTTATAAATAAAATAAATTAAAACTATATCGCATTTTTTTTCTAATAATAAATAAAAAAGCTATTCTTTAAATAATCATAATAAATTGATTATATATACTTAATTTTATTTAAGTAAATCCACTATAAAAAAACAATATTTTTTTTGTTTTGTTTCAAAATATTTATTCATATTATTTTATTTATCTGTTAAAAATAAAATACAAAAACATATATTTGCAAAAAAAAAAAATATCAAGGAACCCATGTAATAACTTCAACAGTTTATAAAATATAAGGAACTAAATATTCATTATCTTTATCTTCTTTAAGTTATTCTAACTTTGGTAAACATTCATGAGCAATTTTTCTTCCTACTGGATGTTCAGAAATAGAAGCAATTAATTAAATAATATTAAGTTTAGTCTAAAGAGAGGGATCATCTAATAATGAGATTATTTTTTAAAAATATTAATATTCCAAAACCTTTTTTATAAAATAATAAAATAATTAAATTAAAAAAAATAACTTAAAATTTCGCTTAGTTTTTTTAAGCTAAAGAAGCTAAACAGATACTAGCAGCTTCTCTGACTGAACTTTACTAGTCTTCTAATTTTTAACATAAAGGCAATACACAATTAAGTTCCATTTCTTTGATTTTTCCTGTTTCCAAAAAACTAATACAAGCTAAATTAATAGCCGAAAGTTCTCTAATCTTTTTTTTTAATAAAAATAAATAAAAAATAATACAATTATTTTATATTTCCAAAAAACAAAAAAATACTTTTTAATTTCTATGTTCTAAATGGTTAGTTAGTCTTTAAATTGCTTCAGTTTATAAAATGATATCAGTTCCGCCTTCACCTTCAAGTAACTTTTTTATTAACTACAATACTTATATTAATATGCTTTCTTCTTTTTCTTCTATTAATTTGTCCACAAAAAGTGGTAATTTTTCAGCTATCAAAATATGTTCAGCTCCTATTCTATATTCGGCCAAATTTAGCATTGCATTATATGAATTAGTTCTTATTTAAGAAACATTATCATCTATTAAAGAACAAATATTATGAATATGTGCTTTTTCAATAATTCTATCTCTCCCATAATTAAGAGAGCATACTTAAACAATAGAACGAGAAGCTAACTCCCTTATATTTTATGATTTATCTTAAAAATGCTTTATTAAAACTTCCAATATATCGCTACTTAATAATGCCAAATTTATAAAATCTGATCTTCTAAAGTCTTCATTGATTTCTGTTAATATTTTTAATTTTAAAATATCAGTTTCTTATACTAATTATCTTGCCATTTTTTCATATCGACGATCTCCAAATGCAAACTATAAGCTATTTTCTGGAGATTCTATGTAATCTAATTTATTTCTATGATAAGATATTATGCGGTCGTTTGATAAATGGTTCTCCATTGTATTTATTTGTTTTTTTGTTTAAGTTTTATTTTATTTTTATATATATATATATATAAATTTTTAAATAATTTAATTGTTTTTTATTTTTTATTTTTTTCATATAAATAAATCATTTTTAGTTATCTTCATTTCTTTTATTTAATAAAATACAAATGAATATTTTGCCATTTATTAAGATATTATTATTTCTTTTTCAATAAAATCATATATAGTTAATAATTATTAAATAAATATTTAAAATAATTCTTCATTTGCAATATTAAAATTACTTTAAGCATGAATATTAAACATTTATATGAAAATATTTGTACTTTTAGTTTATAAAGGTTTGAAACTTTTTAATAATTGCCCTAATTTTTACTAAACTAATTTATATTTTTCTAACTTTTAAGGAAGACTGTCCTCTTTTATTAATTTTTAAATAAAGAAATTATTAAGAGAACTATAAAAGAATTATTTTTAGAAATTTTAATATTCAAATAAGGTAGAAATAATAAAATGGAGAAGTTTTATTTCATAAAATCTTTAATATTACCTAATTTTGTTTTTCTCACTAATAATACAATTTTCAATATTACAAAAAAGTTTGTCAATAAAAGTTTAAATTTAAGCCAAACAAAATATTTTTTTTCTTTCTATAAAAAAATATTAGAATTATTAAAAATAAGCTTTTCGTTTCCAAAAGAATCTTCGAATTTCACATTTAATTCTTTCCCATTTCCCCTAAAAAAATTACTTACCAAATATTAAACTATATCTTTAAAGTTCCATCTATTATCTTAATAAAAAGCTAAACTATGATTTATTAAATAATGGCTATAAACTAAATTTTAATCAATTACTAATTGTTAAGAGTTTTTTTCATATTTATTTATTTATATAATCAAATGTTTGTTTAAATCAATATTTTAATCAAAATTTATCAGAAAAGGATGTTTTAATTAATGATTCATTTAATATAATATTATACCTAGACTCCAAACATCATTTTTAAAAGAATCATATTGTCTTGTAAATATTATTTCCGGTGATTAATAAAAAGGTGGGCCTATTATTGTATTATTTAATGGAAAAAATTCTTTGCAAACCCTAAATCTATAATTCTTATCTCATCTATATCTTATAAATAAAGTATATTTGTTGTTTTTATGTCTCTAAGAGAAAATCCTAATTAATGTAATGCCGAAATTCCTAAACAAATTTAATAATAATAATGTAGTTATTTCATTTCTGTTAATTATTCGTTATTTTTTTCTAAAAAATCTTAAAAAGTAATGCTATTCTAATAATATTTAGTTATTATATAACAATTAAAATCATCCTAAAAACTATATATGTATTCTAAAATGTATTTAAATTTTTAATTTATAGTTAGCATTTTTTAACTTATTCTAAAATTTTTATTTCTTTCTCAAATAATTTTGATTGATTGTTCTATTTTAATATTTATTTTATTACTATTATCTATTTATTTTAAGTATTATAACCTAAATATACTACTGAAAAACATCCATATCCAATTTATTTTATATATTATATATTATTTTTTTATAAAATATCTTATACATTCATAATTTAATAATATTATTAATATTCTTATTTATTTTATAAAAATAAATAATATTTATTAATATTTATAAATATTTTCAATTATAATTATATTTATTCAATTATATACTATATATAGATTTGTTAAATTTTTTATTTTAATTTATAAAATTTTATTTCTTATTTTAAATATATGAATCAATTAAAAATATATTGTTATGTTTTATTTTTTAATTTTTTTTTTATATATAAATATATAAATATATATATATATATAATTAACAATAATTTATAAATTATTTATTTTATTAATATTTTTTTTTTATTTATATCAAAAAATCATAATAATTTATGGATAAACTCTATATACTTTACTAATTATCTAATTCTTTCACTTTATATTTATATAAAGCAGGTATATATTGAATTATACATATAGTTATAACTCAATAAAAACTTAAATTTGATTATTATACATTTTAAAAATTGATTTTTTTTTTTTATTAAAATTTATTTAATAATAATAATTGTTTATTTTTTCTTATATGATAAAAAACCTAACTAAATATACTAATAAATAAGTTTTAGATAAAATGTATTATAATTTTAAAAATTTATTAGCATAATTTTACAAAAAATAGCTTTAATATTATATAAAAATAAATATTATTATTTAAATATAAAAATATAAAAAATATAAAATAATTTTACATTGGATATTTTATTAATATTTTTATGTCGCAGTATTTTTGTTTGATTATTTTGATATTTTGATATTTAACAAAATTTAACAAAATACAATAAAATTAAATAAAAACTTATATTTTATATTATTAAAAATATATAAATTAAAATTGAAATTTTATTTATTTATATAAAAAAAATTCAATATGAATCAACCTTTATATAAACCCAAAACTGAATAAGAAACTGCTGAAATATTAAAAAAAGCAGATGTTATAATAAATAGTGTTCGTTAAAATTTTCGAACTGGATTAAATATAAATTTTACAAATGCTGATTATTGCATATTAAATTCGTAAAAAAAATAAAATAAAATAATACATATATAAAAAATTATATTAATATAAAGAGAAATACGTAATACAGATAAATTTGATTTAATAGGATAATGGTAAGAATCATGTGTAAATTCATTTATAAAAGAAATAAAATAAGAATTATAAATATCAAAAAATAAAAATATCCAAGAAGAAGAATATATAAAAATGATATCTAAGCATTACAATAATTTTCTCATATTAACACTATGGATAAATAAATTTTTATAATCTCATGATATTTTTTATTTTAAAGCTAAAAGATAAACATCATGTTAAAGGGCTTGCTTTGAGATTTTTAGAAAAGATTATTTTAGTGATTTAAAAAAAGATTTGATATCAAACATTTTTAAATTTGTAAGTAAGGCAAGAGAAAATTAAGATGTTCCGAAAGAAGACTTAAAGCGTTTAATTTAAATTTATAATGATTAAGATTTTAAAGAAGAAATTAAAATCGAAGAAGACCGCTAAAGTCATAAATTAAGAGTTATTTCTGATTCAGCAGTCGAAAAAACCCAAAATAATAACTTTAGTAGTGAAGATCAAGATATTAGTTAATATAGTTATAAAACACTTTTTGAAAATCCTTATATTGAAGAAGTATATTATAAAATTATAGATACATTTTTTTTTATAACATAATAAATAATAAAAAGATATCAAAATATCTAAATCAAAAAGTAAGTGATTGGTCGAATAAAAATACTCCTGAATATGTGCAAGTAGCTCTTATAGTAATATCTAAAGAAGAATAACTATGCCATGATTATTATCCTCGCTCTTTTTAATAAGTAACAGAAACAATAAATTAAATATTCATTTCTAAGTAAGATGATAAACTTTTAGATCATTATAGTGGAATAGAAAATATGTTAAGACATTAAAAAAATAACGAAATCTAAGATTTATATTAGTTATTAAAAAGAACAAAGCCTTCCTTATAAAAGTTAGCCACGAAAATAAGAGTCTTTTATGAAGGAAGAATTGCTGATATATGTAAAGAAAGTGATGAAAAGTTAAAAATAGGTTAATAAGAAAAATCTAAAAATCCTATAGATTTAAAAAGTAATTATTTAAAAAAATAAAATAAAAAATATATAAATAGCTGAACTATCTATTGAATGGGTAAAATAAATCATTAATTTAAAAAACTTTTTAGATGATTAAATTTCTACATTATTTAATAAAGATATCGAAATTGAAAAAGCAAGAGATAATGCTTTTTAAATGGGTTTAAGGTGTTTCAAAATGTCTGCTTTATACCTTTCCATTTATTCAGATTAAATAATGAAAACATGTTATTTTTTTATTTATATGTAAATTTATATAATTTTATTATAAAAAAGAATATTCTGATGATGAAATAACATTAAAAATATAAGAGATAACAACAATATTTAATTATTTAAATACATCAAGGGATGAATTTTTAATATATTATCAATAAAGATTATGTCGAAGACTGATTACTTTTTCTTCTAAAAATATGATAGCAGAAAAATAAATAGTTACAAAGTTTAAGGTTTATAAAAAATAAAAATTATATTAATTTTTTAAAAATATAATCTTTAAAGAATTAAGTAGGTGCATTACCAACTTTAAACAGTTTATAAAACATGATATAAGACATAGAAACAAATGAATAATATAAAAATTATATACAACAAGATAACCTAAGTATTTATGTATTAAATAGTGTTTCTTGGCCTTTAAAAAAAGTTCAATTAGAGAGATGTATTTTCCCTTCTTCTTTTAAAGATGCAATTGATTCATTTATGAACAATTTTAAAAATAATTTTAAATAAAGAAAGTTAGGATGGCTTTTTAACGAAGGTTCGGCAGAAATTAACTTTTTAAGTAATAATAAAAAGGCATTTTAAGGAAAGTTTATTTTAAGAACTTCAACATATTAAATGTTAATTTGTATGAAAATAAAAGAATTAAGCACATGCAAAGTCTCTGATTTAATTGAAGGAACTGGAATTTCTAAAGAAACATTTGATTTGAATTTTAAAAATCTTATTAAAAATAAAATACTTTTTACATAAGAAGGGGAATAATATACTGAAGAGTCTATTGTTTAAATTAATACATAATTCGAAAATCCTAAAAAAGTTATTAATATAGTTCCAAGATAGACTGTTTAGGTTTTATTTTATTTATTTTTTGTCAATAAAAAATATTATTATAATTAAATTTAAGGTTTCTTAATAAGAAAAAGATGAAGTTGCGTTAAAAGTTGAATATTAAAGAACTTGTATGATTAAATCTTATCTAGTTAAAATTATGAAATCAAAAAAAGTAATGAAATATAATGATTTGCTTAAAGAAACTATTGAGTTAATAAGATAATTTGGAAGAACTTTTGAACCTAAAATTCCTCATGTTAAAAAATGCTTGGAAGATTTATAGGGAGAATATGTTAATAGAAATGCTGATGATCCTAATATTTATGAATATATACCTTGATATTTTAATAAATTATATATATATATATTTTATTTTATTTTCAAATAATTAAAAACATATATAAAATATAAATTTAATAATTAAAATACGATAACGAAATATAAGGTTTTTTTAATATATAATTTAAAAATATAACATATATAAATATCAAAAATTAGATTAATTATATTAAAACAACTAAAATGTTAAAAATATTTGATAAAAAACCTTAAATATATACAGAATTTTATAATTCGGAAATTGTAAAAAAATAATACTTTATATAAATATTAAAAAATACCATTGACTATAAATGAGTCTTTAAATGTAAATGTAGACTTTTTTTTAAAAAATATTACCAATTATATCTATCAATATAAAAATATATAATTAGTATTCATAATTTCAAAGAAATATAAAAAGTTTTCCATCTTAATTGATTAAAAATTATACTTTATTTATTTATATCGAATATTTACAAACTTTATAAATCCAAAAATCCTTTATATACTTCTGCTTTTGTAGAAATTTATTATTTTCCATTATTAAAAGAAGTAGGTCATAATTAAACTTTATTATATACTAAGAGCTAATATTTTATGATAAAAATAAACGAATTATGAAATAAGCAATCAATTTTTTTTTTTATCGAAAAAAAACAATGAAACATATAAAAGCGAAAAGTAAAATTATTGCTTTTTTTAATCCCACCCTCCCCCATAATGATTTTCATTCAAAGTAAAAATTATATATACTTTAGAAACAAAATAGGAGCAGGGTTATTTCTTACTTTGGAATTTTAAAAAATCTATAACTAATTTAATAATATTAATAAGCATTTAAATATTTTAATACTCTAAATTAACTCTATTAATTATTTATAATAAAAAGCTTATATAGAAATGGTTTGTATTGAAAAATGAAATATATTATTTAGAAAAAAAATAGCTTATTTGTTAATTTTAATTATTTAATGTCCTGAAAAAATTCTGGAATTCTTTATTCGTAGAGTATGTAGAAAATATTTTCATTTTTTACAATTGAAAAATTAATAAAGAGTTTCGAATATTTTTCTTAAAGTCTTTTGTGTGGATTATGCTATTTATTTATATAAAATTATTTATAATGAATAACATAAAAAAAACATATTTTTCATCTCTAATTCTCATTTTTATACTTCTTTAATTATTTATGTTATTTTTCTATTTAAAAATGAGTATTTTTACGTCTAAAACTGTTAAATTAGTATGTTTAATATAAAAATAAATTTAAAAGAATAAGAAAACCTTAATAAGATTAATATATAATAATTATATTAAATTTTCGATATAATAAAATTTTGTTATTAAAATCCTTAAGAACTTACAATAAGAAAATATAATGCAATTATAATGAAAATTAAGAATTTTTTATATTTAATAATAAAAAATTAAATAAATTATAATATTTATTTAATAATAATAATTAAATAATTTAAAAAAATATATATTAAGTATTTATAAATATTATAAAAAATTTTAAAAAATATTAAAATTCATAATAAATTATTTAAATTTTATTTATTATTAAATTAAATTAAATTAAATTAAAAGAAATATATATATATATATATATATATATATATATATATATATATATATATATATATATATATATATATTTATAATATTTAATTTTCAATAATATTAATGAGTTTTTTTAATATTTAATAATTTTTTTTATATTTTATGCTATTTTTACTTAATAATATATTAATTATACTTTTTATATATTGATTTTTGCGCCGAATCTGTTTTAAGTTTTTTTTTTTTTTTTTTGAAAATTTTTAATAATAATACTAATTGAAAAAAAAAAGAAATAAAAGGAAATATGGATGCTTTAAAACTGTAAAATTGTAATTATATTTTAGAAGAGTAAGATTACTAATTATTAAAATAAGAAATTACTTGTAATATCTGGTAATACTTACATCAATGATTAAATAAAAAATTTATAAGATATATTTTTTTAAAAAAGCTTAGATATTTATAATGAGCCAATAACAACATTTTGCAATCACACGTTTTGTAAAAATTGCTTAATTTCTTACATTTAAAGTTGTGGAGTAAAAAGTTCTTTATGTCCACTATGTAAAGTCCCTGTTGGAAAAAGAAACTTTTTATATGATAAAAAAGCTTAAATTTTGACAGAAGTATTATCAAGAATCAAGCCTATTTAAAAAGAAAATAATAAAATTATACAAATTAGTAATTAAAATATACTTAATATAAATAAAAGAAAATCAGATGAAATGTTAATTCCTTGTAAAAGTATTAATTATATAAATCAAATATTTAAACTTGTATATATAACAAAAATATTAAAATAAATAATTAAGTTTTTGAATAAAAAAATAATCATGATATAAATAAATTGTAAGATAATTAAAAAAAAGTAATATATAAATATTATTATATATCTAATTTAAATTAAAAGCCTGAAAATTCTAAAATTAAATTATTAACAAGCAATATGCCAGAAAACTATTATGTAAATAAAAAAAAGGATATATATAAATAAATATTAATTTTAAAAGCATGAAATTAATAAATTTTGTAAACTGCATAATGCAAAAGAGTTTAAAGAATGGAATAAACATATAACTCACTTAGTTGTTTATACTAATTAAAAAATAACAAATTAAAATATAGCAACTAGAACTTTAAAATATTTATAAGCATTAGTAAAAGGAATATGGATTGTTGAATTTAATTGTTTAATAATAAATTATAAATATATATATAAAAATATATATATATAAATATATATATATATATATATATATATATATATTTATATATATATTTTTATATAATATTTTTATATATATTCAAATTAATATTTTAAATACAAGGGATTATACATTCTAATGGATATAATGAATTAAAAAATGAAATCGAATATGAAATATAAGGCGACTTATATGGATAAAAGACTCCTTAAATATCAAGATTGAACGTAAATATAAAATTATTAATAAAACTTATAATCTTTTAAAAAGAAAGGATTAGGATCTTTATTTTAAAATATAAATTTTTATATTAATGTCTTTAAAAAAAACTCGAAAAAAAGTATTTGTAATAAAGATTTGGCATAATTAATTAAAGATTCGGGAGGAAATGTATTTTATTTAATTCCTGAAAATGAAAATAACTTTTATTATATAATTAATAATTCTTAAAAAAGTTAAAATAAAAATAGTTTAAAATAATAAAATGATGAAAATAAGTTTGAAAATTTAAAAAATAAAATTAAGAGTTTAAATTTAAAAGATAATAATAATAAAAGTCAAAATGATTTTATTTATGTCTCACATAAATGGATATTAGATTCAATTAGTTAAGGAAAAATATTAAATTATAAAAATTACTAATGATAAATAAAAATTGTAAAAATATTTAAATTTATATTTTGTGTTAAAAAAAAAAAACTATAAAGAATTTTGTTTTTTTTTATTAAAAATTAAATTAGCTTAATTTTTTATTTTTATTTCAATTATTATTTACTTATATAATACTTAAAAGAACTTCTTCTTTTTTTAAGGCATCTAATCTATTTATTTATTTTGGTAAAATATATGTAAATTAACTTTTACCTAAAAATATAATTTGCTATATAAAAAAGTGTTAAATTAAAAAATTTATACAAAAAAATGCATATAATATGATTATTTGAATTTTTTTCTAATAAAATTAATAATATAAAGTAGAAAAAAAAAGGAAGTAGAGCAATAGTAATAACTTATATCTTAAAAATATAGATTAAAATTATATAGCTATATAAATAAATATATATTTTAAATAATAATTTATAAATTATAATTAAGTTACCAAAATCGTTAATTTTTTTATGAATTTTATAAATTATATGTTTACATTGAATAGTAACCAAAATATTTATATTTTTTTATTTATAAATAATAAATAAAACTATTAAAAAATTACTTATTTTTTTTGTTTAGAAGAATTTAATACTTACTTTTTTATATTATGAAAAAACATACACAACAAAATTAATTAAATAATTATAAAATATAAAAAATTAAAAAAAACTATAGACTTAAAAAATTATGTTTAAATCGCATATTAATATATATTTTTTAGTAATATATATATATATATATATATATATATATATATATATATATTTTTATTAAAATTTAATAAAAATTAAATAAATAAATAATTTTTAAAATATATAAAATATTTATAATTTATATTCTTTCTAATTTATATATTTTTTAATTATTTATTAAATAGAGGAAAATATTTTTTTTATTTTTTATTTATTAATATACATTGATAAATATTTATATATAATTTTATTTTCTAGAAAACAAAAATTAATATATTAAATAAATTGATTATAAAAAATTAGAAAAATTTAGAAATTATTAATTTGATAAAAATAAGAATATATATATATAAAAAATTCTTTTATATATATATCCTAATAAATTTAATACATAAAAATATATAAAAATAATAATCAAAATAAAAAAATGTCTTAAAGTTTAAAATTTTCTATAACCTTTGAAGTTCCTGCAAAAGTAATATATAATGCACTTATTGATCCTCAGTAATTAATAATATAATAATTTTTTTGAAAACTTTTTTAATTTAAATATAACGAATATAGAGAAATAATGAAGTATACTAGATGTCCTTGCTAAGTATAGCCAAGTGTAGGAGGTTAATATGTTATTTTAGAAGGCAGAATAATAGGATAATTTACTGAATTAGTAAATAAAATAAAAAATAAAAAAATATAAATAATAATAAATATTAAAAGGATTCATAAAAATATATTATTAAAATGAATTGGAAATAAGCCGATTGGCCAAACGATTCAAACGTTGAATTTACCTTTATAGATAGAGATGTATATTAATTTTATTTATAACTAACCTATAATTTATTTTATTTAGGATGAATGTGAAGTTATTATTAGTTAATAAAATATACCTTCAAAAGTAAATATTGAATAACTAGAAAAGGGATGGTAAGCTTAAATATTTAATCCCATGAGTACAATTTGTGGTTACCCAATTGAAAAATGAACATATAAATACCAAATAATTTTTTTTATATTTTATTTTATTTTTTTAAATAAAATGACAACATTTTTTTATTTATTTAATCAGTTTTTTTATTGTAAAAAAAAAAAAAAATTTAAAAAAAAAAAATTTGTCTGAATTAGAAAAAATAAATATAATAAACTTCTCATAATGGAAACCAAATAAAATCCTCCTAAACACAATAGAATTGTAGTCGAAATAGAAACCCCACATATAAAAATACCTGGTGTATAAAAATATACACATGAAGATATAAAAATGATGGCGAAAAAAGCTTAAGAAAAAAATGAAAGAATAGAGGGATATTATTTAAAAATAACTGAATATGATTTTCATGTTGATGTTAATGAATTAAAATTTAATTTAAATTCAACAGAAGAGAAAAAATAAGAAAAAAATAATAAAAACAGCAAATTAAAGAAGACTAGATTTGGCTAAAAAAGCAAAAGATGAAAGAGCTAAAATGGATGATTAATTTTATAAAGAAAATAATCCAGATTTTAAAATTCCTTTTGATGAAAAAAGAAGAACACCAGTTAAAAATATAAAGAAAAATTAAGTCAAGGAAACATGTAATGATAAAATTAATTAATGTGATTAATTAGATTAACAAGAAGGTGAAAATTAAGAAGATGAATAGTAATAATTTGAAAATTAATAAGATGAAGAATAAGATTTACAAGAAGAGGAAAATTAATTAGAAGAATAAATCCAAGACAATGCTAAAAATTAAATAGATATTGATAATGAATAGTATTAATTTGAATAAAATAACAAATTTTTAAATGATGAAGACGATATGCTTAACACTTAAAGTTAAATATAGACTAGTCAATAAATTAAAACAAATTAATAAAAAACAAAAGTAGAAGGAAATTTCAAATCTGAAACTGCTAATGTAAATTTTAATAATGTATAAATTTTTATTTATTTATTTTAATTTAAAATATAAAGCTCATGTAAAGTATGCTTTCTGAAATTGATTTTGGTGATGAATGAATTATTCTTTTACAAATATGAATATTATTTTAATTAAAAAAGAAAATATTATATTAAACTAAATATAAATAAAGTTATTTTTTAAGATATTTAACGAAAAAGTTAAATAATAAAAAATATTTAATAATTATAATTTATGTATTTTTTATATTAAATATAATTTATTTATTCTATTATCTATTTATTTTATTTTTTTGTCCTTTATATTTTTATTTTTCAAAAATATAATTCTTATTATCATATTAGATATTTTTATAATTTTAAATTTCTTATATTTTGTATCTTTTATTAATTTTAATAATAATATTATTTATTTTCAAATTAATATAAACAAAAAAATATTACAAAGACTTTTTTTTTTTTTTTTTAATTGTAAAAATGTTTTAAAACACCTAATAAATTTAAGGAAACTACAACAATATTTAATAAGCAATTTCATATAAAAAAGAATAATTATAATAAAACTTAAGAAACAAAAAAAAGAATAAATAATTTTTAAATAAAAGAATTCTGCTTTAATAGCATAATCAATAAGAAATCTAAACTAAAAGTTAAGAATAAAATATTGCTTTATTTTTAGACTAATTTAAAAATAATGTATGTTTATATATATTAAATATATATTTAATATAAATTTTTATATAATTAACCCTTTAATTATTAATAATAAAAGCCTGATTTAAATGAAATCTATAAATAATATTAAAGCAATTAAGATTTACTTAATAATTATTTAGAAATTATTAGGATTAGTACTTAAAGCAAAGATATTTAAATTATAAGTAAAATAATAAATTCTGAGTTTATAAATTATGTGCAAAAAATAATTAACTAAAATGATATTTACAATACAAATATAATTATTGAGTGCGCTTAAATAATATCAAATATAACATTTTCAAATAAAGATTTAATTTCTAAAACTTTAGAAAACTCATTTGAAATAGTCAAATCTTTGTGCATTTTAGTTAAGTAAAAAAATTTGAAGTTATTTTAAACTGTAATTTGAATTTTAAAATAGTATATTAAATTCTTATTATACATATTTTATTATTTTTTCATATAATTTTTTTAAAAAGGGATTAATTGGATTAGGAAATTTAAGCCAAGAATATATTGATGTTAGAGATTAATCGTTAAAATAAGGTATTTTGAATTATATTATATAATAGTATTAAGAAAATAAATAATCTGAATAATTTATTGAACTTGTTTAGTGGTTTATTAGAATATATAGCATTAGACCTCATCCTTATGAAATTGTATTTTTATTATTTAAAATTTTGTTATATATAATTATTTTAAGGTTAAAAATTTTATTTTTATACTTGATGAATAATTACTCTATTAATAAAATGAGAAAACTCTATTAAATATTTTAGTTTCTTTGAGAAATTTAAGTGAAGGAGAATCTCGAAAAATAAAAAATATTCTAGAAATGTAAAGTATTTAAAATATAATAAATTTAACATATAGTGAATGCAAATCAGTTCGTAAAAAATCTTATTAAATTATTAGAAATATATCTTTTTATAGAAATTATGATTAATCATAAGTATATAAATTTTATAAAATAATATAATTATTAATTTATATTATTTTAATAGAAACTGCTTTTATAAAGCATATTAGTATCTATATCTTAATCTTTTTGTTAAAAAAGTAATACAATAAAATTAATTGGCTGCGAAATTTTAACCAATATAATTTACTCAAATGAAAATATAATAGAAGATATATTAAAATAACAAAACTTAACAGAAAATATATTTAGATTAATATAAAGAGGATGCTTTTAAGTAAAATAAAAAATATTTAAAATCCTATAATTTTTGTATTTCCGCTTTTTTTTTTAATAATAAATGCGGACATATTTTTTTTTTAGGATTTTATATACTATTATAAATAAATATATTATAAAATAAAAAGATAAAAAAGTAGCTTTATTTTTATATTGAAAATTTCTGCTTTCATTCAAGTTTAAAATAAACAGGATATATGTGTGAAAAAGGGATGCTTTAATTATTGATTAATGGGTTTTAATATGATGATATAGATATATTAAATAGTACAATTGAAGCTATTAATATTTTAATTTAAAAAGGTTATTAACTAGAAGATTAATTTAATAAGCAAAATCCTATTTTAATGCATTTAGAAAAACTTAATTTAAAGTCTATATTAAATGATTTATTGGACTTTCCAAATGAAATTGTTTCTTAAAAATGCGAATATATATATAATTATTTATATAATATTGAATGAAAGTATATATATATTAATTATTTTTATAATAAAAAATATCATTTTTATGATATATTTTAGATATTTTTTTTATCTTTTTTAACTTTAGATGTAAAAAAAATTTCCTTTTAAAGATTCTTTTCTGAAAAATATTTCTTCAAGAAAGTTTTTTAATATTTATTTTACTCATTTTAATATTCTTATTCTTAATTAATTGTTTATAGTTTTCTTGCTTCAAGCAAAGATTTTTAATTAAACAAACATTATGATTTATTCGAATCACTTTCAACATATTAATTTAATTTAAAATCATCAGGTGTTTCGTTAATTTATATTCTTATTATTTTATCACTTTTTAAATATGAAGAAATTTATCTAAATTAAAAGAAAAATTTTATAAGTTCGCTCAAATTCATTATACTTAATAAAATAAATATAAATAATATATAAACATGTAAACATATAACATATAAATATATATATATATATATAATATATATATTTTAAATACATTTATTTATCATTTTTTTTATATTTTATATATTCCCTTGTTGTTTTATTTATTAATATCAAAAAACTATTAAAAATTAATAAGTGAAGCGTTAAAATAATAAAGATTGCTAAGTATAAAACTAATAATAGACTAAGGAAAATTTTCATAAAATTATTATTTCTTTCAATTATAAATTATAAGTTTAATATAAAACTGTATATTAGTACAGAATTCAATAATAATATAAAATAATAGAAACTTCTATATTTTTATTTTTATAATTATATATGTATTTTAAATTACTTATAATTTCTTTTACCTATACATATTTTTAACCATTTACAATGATGATCCATTTTTTCAACACAATAGTCACAAAAAGAACAGTGGGATGATCTTGGAGGTCTGAATATTTAACCTTAAAAATTTATTATTATGAATATATTAATTATAAATTTACATGTTTCACAATATTTTAACCTATCAACATTATTTTTGTTTTATATTATAATATTATCAGGAAAAAGCTATTTTTTTTATAAAGTTTTAATATTTTCTATTTTTATCTACTTTATCTGGAATTTTATTTTCATCAATATTATTCCTTATCTTATTTATGTTTTTATTTTTTTAAAAAAATGTAATTAAGTTACTTTCTTTGGAATTATTCCTGGATTTGTAAATAAAGTTTTTAATAAACTAAAGTATTATAACAAAACTAAAACAGTATAAGTTAAAGTTATGAAATTGTAATTTTCATCATTATATAAATACTAAAATTCATAAATATTTAAAATAAATTAAAAAATACTTAAATTGGATATAAATATGTAATAAGGATTGAAATTGTTATTAAAAATATCACAAGTAAAGGGTAGGTAAAACTTGCCGAATAGCATATTAATTTTCCTTTAAAAAAAATGATTATATTTTTTAAATAAATCTAATAATAAATTGCTTCATAATACTTATAGTTATAATTAATAAATTTAATTTTTTGTTTAAAAAAAAAAGAAAAAATAAAAAACTTTTGATGTTTGCTAATTTGTAATTTGATTCGCTTATTAAATTAATGGATATATTTTAAAGTTTTATTCATATTTTTAATCTTAATTTATATTTAGAACTGAAATATTATTTTTATTTAAAATGTTTTGATTAATTGTTTTATTAATATCATTAAAACAAATGCTATTATCAACAACATTATTATTATTATTTTTATTTTATATTTTAAAATTCATTTTTCTTAAAATTAATAAAATACTAAATAAAAAATAATTTTAATTTTTTTTTAAAAAAAAACAAATATTTTTATAATAAATTAAACATAAATTTTTAATTAAATAAAAAAAAAAAGATATAAAAAAAAAAAAATGATTAAAAGAAATTTTAAACAAATCTAAACAAATTTTATAAAAAATTTAAAATTTACATATAAAAAGCTTAAAGAAGTTCCAAAAGAAGAATTCATAGTAACTCAAACATCAACAAAGCCAACCCAAATAACAGATGTAGAAATAAAAATAATTCATTATGATGGCAAAAATTCATATGATAGAACATTATCAAGTTAAAATCCAATTCCAGTTTCTCCAAAATTATCGCCATATATAGTAATAAATTAAATTAATTACTTAAAAAAATACAAATAATAAAGGTTAAAAATCCTAAAGTCGGTGAAAAAAAATATAAATGGTGTTCTTGTGGATTAAGTTTATCATAAGTAATAATATCCATTGTATTTAAATCATATTATTTTTATAAAAAAGCCTTTTTGTGATGGATCTCATAAAGGAACTGCTTTTATTCCTTTTAGGTTTACAATTGAAGAAGCAGTTAATTAAATATAACTTTGTGGCTGTAAATTTACAAAAAATGCACCTTTTTGTGATAGAGAAACTTGTTAATGCTTAGTTTCTTCAAATAAAACTATAGATAACAATACAGACAAAAATATATAAAATTGAGATTTTTTATTTAAATATATATTTAATTTTATTTGTTTTTATTTATTTATTTAATTAAAAAAAAAAATATATATATTAATATTTATTTTTGGGCTTATTATATATAAGAAAAATAAAAATAAATAATATTTGCGTAATTGATTTTTACGAATTTTTGAATATTAAATATAAATTTGAAGTTTTTTTATTTTATTTTCTTCTCACATAAAAACTTAGCTTCATTTTTTCTTTTTTGATACCCTTGATGGGGGGGCTTTCTTTTTTTTTTAGTCGCTTTTTTGTTCACCTTCATAAGTTTCAGTTGTTTCTGTTGTTTAACTTACAATGCTTTCATTTTCTTATTATTCTTATTATTCTTATTATTATTCTTATTATTATTCTTATTATTCTTATTTTTCTTATTTTTCTTATTTTTCTTATTTTTCTTATTTTTCTTATTTTTCTTATTTTTCTTATTTTTCTTATTTTTCTTATTTTTCTTATTTTTCTTATTATTATTCCTATTATTCTAATTATTCTTATTATTCTTATTATTCTTATTATTCTTATTATTCTTATTATTCTTATTATTCTTATTATTCTTATTATTCTTATTATTCTTATGATTCTTATTGTTCCTATTATTACTATTATTCTTATTATTCTTCTTATTATTATTATTCCTATTATTATTATTATTCCTATTATTCTTACTATATCTATTATTCTTGTTATTCTTATTCTTATTCTTATTATTTTTATTATTCTTATTATTTCTATTATTCCTATTATTCTTATTATTCCTATTAATCTTATTTATCTTATTCTTATTATTATTCTAGTTAATGATTTTTTTTTAAATTTTCAGAAGAATTTTCTGAATTTTATTTTTCTTCTTCTTTTTCTTAATTTTTACTTTCAGATTCATTTGAAATAGGTTATAATTCTATTTATTTATTTTCTTATTATTTTAAATTTTATTCTTGTTATTATGTCTTTATTTATTATTCTTAATATTTGTTTTATTATAGCTTTTCATTTATCTGCTCTTATTGAGTATTCATTTTTTATTGTAATTCATTAGATTTACTTCTTTCCATAATTAAAGATTCTAAATTTTATAATTTTAAATTTAATAAAAGAAAAACTTTGTTTTTTTTACATTCTTCTGTTTTTAAAACTTCTTGAATTTCAGATTAGCTTAATAATTATTATAATCTTTGAATATAATCTATTTATTTTTTTAAATAAAAGTAAATGAATTTTAGAAATACATTTAAAATATTAATATTTTTACCTGTATAAACATTATTATTTATGGCTGAATAATATTCTATTGCTTTTTAATATAATTCCATAAGTAAATTAATATTATTTAAAGTTAGATTATCTTTTAATTGTTATTCACAATTATATATATCATCTTATATTTAATTAATATCAACTGATTAATAAAACTATAAAGTAACTGACTCTTCTGGGATTTCTTAAAATTAATTTTGGTTTTTTATTTCAGCACCATTTTGTTCCATATATTATATTATTATTTCTATCAATTTTTAGCTTTATTTTACTGAAAATATTTCAAATATTTTATCATCCTTTTTTTTTTTTAAAAAAAAATAAAAAAATAAAAAAGATATATTTAATTTACATTAGAATCTTTCCAATTAAAAGTCAACATGTTTTCATCATCATTTTATCTTTAAATATTATTTAAAAAACCCAATTAATAATTCGAGTAAAGCTTGACTATATTCTATTCCTTATCAACAATTTCTAAATTTAAGAAATAAGATTCTGATAGAACAATATATCTTTTTTTTTTTTTTAAATAAATTATATATTTATTCAATAAATTTAATATAAAACGAAATAATTTATTTTAATAAAATTATATATTTTTAAAAAGACCTTTCTACTATTTAACTATTCACTTATTATTCCGCTTCAATTATGTTTATATCATTAAGTTAAATGAACTGTTCCAAATTATATTGGTCTCCATTAATGAATTTTCCAACGTTTATCAAATAATTTCTGTTTTATAAGTTCTCAATAATTTATAACTATTTTTTTTTTTACAAAAAAAATATGAATTTTATGTAAGCATATAAATATATATATATATATATATTTACTAAAAATTCAGGCAATTATTAGACTATTTAAAATAAAAGTATTTAAGGGCTCCATTAGCTATTCAAAATATTTTAAAGTAACTCACGTCCATCAGCAAGTGTAGGCTATGAAAACTATATTATTGTTTTTAAATATTTTTTTTTTATTAAATAAATTAATTTTACTGTAGATAGACAATATATTTTTGGCAATGAGAATGGAAATTTTTAATCCAAAATTATTTCAAATTAGATTGGTTAAAATTAAAGTAAATATTTTAATTGCTCATTGTTTAAAAGTTATTCTTATAATTCCACCTATTTATTTAAAATATAATATATATAAGTTTATATTTTGAATTTTTAGTAAATCTTTACTAAAATACTAATTCCATTGTTTTCTTCACTTAACTCAATCTAATATTAATCTTATTCTAACTCATATAAGGAATTAACCTCTTTTTGATATAAAATTTTTAATTATAAATATTTTTAATAAAGTTATTTGTATAAATAAATTACCTTTTATCATTCTTTGCATTTGAGTTTCATTTTTATAAATTTAAGATAAAAAAGACTCTATTTCTTATTAGTCCATTCAAAGTACTTTTATTTTTTTTTATTATTAATTATTGTATTAATAAATTTATTATAATAAATATTTTTTTATTAAATTTTTTTATAAAAAATATATATATATTAATCAAAATAAAATTTTATCTATAAATTAAAAAAATTCACATGATAAATTAAATTTTTTTAATTATCTATTTGTTATAAAAATATCAATTTTATTTTTATTTAAATGATTAATTTTTAAATAAAATATTATAAATTTTATTTTAAAAAATAAAATAAATAATGAAAATTTTAAAACTTTATTTTATCTTTTTTCTTATAAAAATTAACAAGTTTTAATAATTTTTTTTTTTATTTAATTTTATATTATTTATTAATTAAAAAAAAATAAAAAAATATTTAATTTATTTTACTCCATATATATAAATTTTATTTTTTTTAGTTTATATTTTAAATAATATTTTATGTGATTTATTTTCAACAATTAAATAAATAAAATGTATATTCTTTTAAATTATTCTTAAAAACACTATTTTATATTTAAATCAATTCTTATGTTACTTCTTACTATTTGAGCTTGCTCCTTTTTTTTTAAAAAAATAAATAAAAAAATAAGAATTATTAAAATATAGTTTATATAAATATTTTTATATGTAAACCTACCATCATCTATAAGGATATTAGAATTTTTATGAAAACAATGTATTAAAAAAAAAGTATTAAATAAATATATTATATATACCTTCATCTTCTATATATATATTTTTTAAAAAGATATTAATATAAAAAAGTTTATTATAAATTTGATTTACCTTGACTATCATCAGTACCTAAGCAACTTGGATTCAAAACAAAATTAGAACTTAATGATAAAGAAATTAAAAGTGCATTAATAGTTTATTATTTAATACTTATATCTTTAAGGCTACTATAAATTAATTTTTTTTATATAAAATAATATTTTCTTACTTCTATAAACCAATTTAAGTATTTTATTTAAGATATTATGTAGTAAAATGTTTCTATACTTATTAAAAGTTGAACTTTTATTTATTTATGTTTGCATAATTTTTTGCAAACTTAATGCTATTTTTGAAAAACATTTTTTTTTATTTTTATTTTTTTTAATTATAAAAATATCTTATTTTTTGAAAAAAAATTAATTTTTAAATATTAATAAAACTTTTTTAGGCATTTTTTAATATTTTTAACTTATTTTTTCTTTATTTATTATTAAATATATTTGTTTTATCTTTTATATGTAATATATTTTTCAATAACTATGTTTATATTTTAATTATATAAATATAAAAATTAAATTTAAATAAATAAGAATATAAAATTAATTATTATCATATAAAAAAAAAATAGTTTAGAATGTCCATATTAGATTAGTTTAACAATTATAATGATGTTTAATTTGAAAATGTTTAATTAAGTTAATAAGATCTTCAAAAGAAAAAAATATATTTGTTTTAATTACCATCAAATGTAATAAATTTAAATAAAATTAAAAAGTATTATAGTATTAATATACTATTTAGATGGATCCAAAAGTTTTAAACGGATTAAAAATTAATTTATAAGATGATGAAAAATAAGATTTTTAATTAAATGGTCCTGAAAGTCTTGTAATATAAAAATTCGATAAAGTAACCTAAAAATACATGAAGAAATAAATATTACCTTTAATACCAGAATAAAAATCAAATGAACTTAATATTAGTATTTTTAATATTTTAGATTAATTAAATATTTTTTTTTATTAAACAGATAAAAAAATTTAAGGATTTTATAAGGTTTATTAGAAAATAAATTTTCCAAAAATTTCTAAGAAAGCAATAACAAAAAATAAACTTGTAAATAAAATTTATTTATATTAATTAATTAATAAAATAATAATAGATAAGCTTAAAAAATTAAAATATAAAATATGAAGAAGATATATAATGATTGTAATAAAATTCGTTTTATTATAATATTTTTATTTTATTTTTATAAAAAAAAAAATTAATAAATATAATATTGTTTTTTATATTTCTAAAATCTAAAAATATTCATTATTTTATTATTGTACAGTTTTTAAAATTATAAAAAGTTGATTAATATATATTATAAATATTTTATAATCTCAATTAAAAATTCATTTCAAAAAAATCAATTAAGTAAACTAACAAATAAAATTTAAAAACACAATTAGTTTTTTTTTTTAATTTTAAGATTTTATTTTTAAAATAAAGAAGAGGTAAAATAAATTTAAATTTTTTTTTTTTATTTTATTTTTTTAAAAAAAAAGAATATTTTATTTATTAAAAAATAAATAATAAAAAAAATATCTGCTTACTTAAACTATAAATACAGAATGAAATTAATATTATTGATTTTTCTTTTATTAATCATTAATTCTTTGTGTATATTAAATTATAAAGTTCCTTTAAATTTTAGCTAATAAGTTCTAAATTTCTTAAATAAATATGAATCAAATGAAGTGTCTAAAAAAGATTTTATTTCTTTTGTTTCTCCAATACTTAGAGCTTCTGTTGTATGATTAAAATAAAAAAATATATTTAAAAAAAAAAAATAATAATAATAAAGGAAACATATGATAGAGAATTAATGTCTTATATATCAAGAAATTATTTCAATTAATCAATTAGTTTAACAGTATTAAAAATAAAATAAAAAACGTATATAAAAAAATTAATATTTATTACAAAAAAAGATAAAAAAAGAATAATTATTAGAATTATCATAAGCAGAAAAGTTAGAAAATCATATAAATGATTTTTCTATGAAAATGTATAAGCATCTTATTCAGCTTTATGGTAAATTTAAAAACGAAAAAATAAATCTTATATTTTCTTATTGAGATTTGGAAAACGATATCGATGAAAATGATTTCAATAGAATGATTTAAGATCCAGAGTTATATGGAATGGTTTGGGAAGATTTTTTAATAATGACAGAAAATATTGAAGAATTATTAATAGAAACTGAATATGATTAAAAAGATATTGATAGATCTGTTAATGAATTAAAAGAAACTTGGGACTAATGGTTATAAGATTAAGCTCAACTAAATAAATCTGTTTTTGAAGATAGTGAATAATAAATTAAGACAGAACTTTGAAATTATTTATAAATAATAAATATTTAATTTAATAAAATAATAATTATTTGATATATTATACATATTAATACAATATATATTTATTAAATATTTTTATTGTATATTATTATTATATTTTATTATATAAATTTTATTCTAATATAATATATTTAAACTTTAATATTTAACATATTTAATCTAGTTTAAAATTCAATTACATTCATTTTAACTATTATATAATATAATATAGTATTATTGATCATTTTTATTTAAATTGAGATAATAAATAAATAATTAATCTTTTTTTTTAACTTTTAAAGATTATATTATTAATTATATAATGTTAAAATAATCCATTAAAAAAAGATATAACTAAAGCTTAATTTTAATAAAAGTATATTTTTATTTATTGTAATATACTATTATAAAAATTATTATCTTATTACAATAATAATATGTATATATTTATATTAATTCTTTAATTCACTCTTTTGTTTTTAATATTGGCTATATAATAGGATACATTTAATGCATATACGCAGAAATCCACATTATCCACATGCATATAATTGATAATATTACTGAAAAAACTGCTATGCTATTATATTTTTAAAATATATATATTAAATATAAAACTAATAATTGATTATTTTTTTAAGGAAACCATATGTTTGATCTTCTTGCACTTTAATCTTTAGTTCGGAAATTCACATAAAAAGCAAAAAATATACTAAGTATAAATCCCAAACCAATATAAATTAATGTTCCTAATAAAATATCACCCATTTATAATGTTTTTTTATATTTAAATTTCTCTTTATTTATTGTTTAATAGTTTGTATTTTTTTATTATTATTAATTATAATAATCTTTTAAATTAAAATTTATATAAATTTTTAATGATCTATTAATATATTTTAGAAGAATATAAATAAATTATAATATTATAAGTTTAAATTCAGATTTATGTAATATATTTTAGATATATTTATTATATGTAATTGTGATAAACCTATTATTATTTAAAATAAGATTTTTTTCGGATATAAAACCAAATAAATTATTTTTTTATTTGATATCGGTAATAATTTTGTTTATTAATTTTTAAATATATAATAGCATTAATTACTTTAAAAATACAAATAAAGTAGAGTTTATTAAATATTAAATTTTTTTTTCAATATTATTTAAATATATAGTTTTTCATATTCCCACATCAGTAGTGATTAATAGTGCATTTTTTAACTTTTTTTTTCATTTTATTCTAAACAAATTATTTATACTTTAAAATTAAATTTTTGCTAAACATTTAATTTTTATTTTTCAATTTTAAAAAATTTCGAATATATCAATTTTTTTTAAATAATATTTTCTTTTTTTTAATACTAAGCACAAAAAAATTACTTCATTATGTTTAAAAAATTATTTATATAAAAGGCAAAAATACCAAAAAAAATAAAGATTTTGAAACAAATATTAAAAAATATATTATATTTAAATAAATTTAAGAAAAATAAAAAAAAATGATTTCAAGAGTGTAACACGAAAAACCAAAAAAAGTAGGAATATATCAAACCGGAGATATGATAGGAAAAGGAGCAATAGGAACAGTATATAAAGGATTAAATATTGAAACAGGTTAGACAGTAGCAATAAAACTAGTATCTTCATTAAACATAAAAGAAGAGCAAAGAAAATCAATTACTGGTGAAATGAAACTATTAAAAAAATTAAAACATGAAAACATTGTTAAATACATAGACTTTGTATAAACAGAATTTCATTATGCAATAGTATTAGAATATGTAGAATCAGGATCACTATATACCATAATAAAAAAATTTGGTCCTTTTTAGGAATCTTTAGTTGCAATATATATAAAATAAGTAAATATTTTTCTAATAAATAAATTTTATATTTATAATTATTTATTTTTTTTAAAAAAAAGGTCTTAAAAGGTTTAGAATATTTACATTCATAAGGGATAGTACATAGAGATATAAAGGGGGCAAATATACTAACAACAAAAGATGGAGTTATAAAATTAACTGATTTTGGTGTTGCTACTCATTTAGCTGATGATGAAAAAAATCAAAAATTTGTAGGAACTCCTTATTGGATGGCTCCAGAAGCAATTGATATAGGTATTTTTCATAAAAATTAGAAATAAAAATAGCAAATTATTAAAAGGAGGGCATATTACTACTAGTTGTGATATATGGTCTTTAGGATGTACAATAATTGAATTACTAACTGGAAATCCTCCTTATAGTGACTTATGATAATATCCAGCATTGTTTAGAATGGTTGAAGATTAACATCCCCCTCTCCCCGAAGATATATCGTAGGAATGTACTGATTTTTTATTAAAATGTTTTGAAAAAGAGCCTAGTTAAAGAATAGATGCTAAAGGCTGTTTAAAACATGAATGGTTGAATAGCAAAAAAAAACTTATAATTTCAGAAAACAATGAATTACCAGAAGAAGTTCATAATACGATTCGCAAACATATAAATGAATAATAAGAAAATAATAATAATTTGGTAATTTTAAATAAGGACTGTGAAGAGAGATAAAATTCTATGAAACTAATTGGTTTGAACTTAAAAGATGATAAAAAATTCAATAATAATTAAGGTTTTTTAAACTCTTATGATGATGGATTATTTATTTCTTCGATTATTGAAAACAATAAATAATTCGATTCTTTACGACATCTAAACTTTTAGAAAAAACATAATACTATAAATAATAAAAAAGAATAAAAAGTATATATATATATATATTAAATATATAATTATATTTTTTTTTGTTATAAGATGTTTCAAGATACATAAGAAATTGTAAATAGTTTATAAAAAACAAAAGATCCGAAAAAAGTGGAAGAATATATGAATTATTTAAGTGATATAATGAATAGATATCCAAAAGCTAAAAAATTTTTCATTCAATAATGTGGATTGATACTTTTTATTGATTTGTTAGATAAATTTAATTAGAATAATTCAATTATTTTATCAGTTTTATGCTTCCTTAATCAAGTAATAGAAAATGATTGTTTCAATTTAGAAACTGCATGTCTTTTTGGTATTTTATTTAATTAACAAATATAATAAACCAAATAAAAGGTGTTGTACCTTATATTCTTAAATATACAAATGATTTTTATCCTTTCGAAATCAGATGTGAAGTTGCTAGTTTTATAGGATAGCTTGCAATATATAAGCCTACTTTATAAATATTTTTAGCTTGTGGCGGATGTTAATCATTAGTTGATATGTTAGATATAGATTTTTAAAAAAATAAGGATATTGTTTAGATTGGGTATATAATTTATTTATTATATAAAATATGATTTATTTTTTATTATTTTTAAATATAAAAAAATTTAAAGAATAGATGTAATATTAGTTGTTTTAGATTTAAAATACCTAAGTAGTTAAAATATATGTAGAATATTAAATAAATATGATACATGTGCACGATTAGTACTTATTTTATAAGGACTTTTTAACGAATATTTTCTATCGAATTTTTAAATGCATAATAAATATATTTTAAGAATTTTAGAAATAATTGTAATGTTTGCGGAATGTGAAGACAAATAAATATATTTCAATTTATGTTAAGATGAAATATTACATATATTTCTTGAGATTTTAGATGTAGAAGGTCTTCCTTTTATAATTCTATAAAAAGTAATAAGTATTTTTCGGTTTTTATGTAATGAACATTCGTTATTAAATAAATTGGAAAACTTTGGACTAATAAAAAAAGTACTGGGTCTTTTGGAAGATGAAAATAAAAAAGCGGAATGTTTAAATGATAAATATTTCCAGGATTTATTAAAAATAATTAATTATTTCCAGAATTTGAGTCACCCGAGATAAGAGTATTTAGCTTTATAAGGCGCAATTCCAATTTTAATAAGCATAGGAAGTAATAATTAAATGGAAATAAATTTGAAAAAAATTGCAATGTTGATTTTATGTCATTTTGTAAAGACTTCAAAATTGACAAGAAAAATGTTGATTGAATTTGGAGGACCTGGTATTTTCTTAAAACTTATAAATTTAGAAAATAATAAAATGTTCATTTTTAAAATTATTGATACTTTGGCTTCTTGGCTAGAGTTCGATTTAGAATTATTAGAAGAGTTTTTTTTAGAAAATATTCAATGTTTTTTGCCTAAAAACGAAAATTTAATTTAAATTATTCCTATTATTGGTAGAATTATTAGCCTTTCAGATAAAATTGGATAATGTATTGTGGAATAAGATTTGTTTGTCTTTTAGTTATGTAGTCTTTTAGTTGATTTTGATGAAAATTCGAAAATGTAAAACACGCCTCAAATTAAAATGAAAATTTTAGAAATCTTCTTTTGTATTTTAATTAAAAGCGATAGCATATAAATTTCGTATATTTATGATAAATATGAATTAGGAAAAAAATTAGCCCTTATTATTGAAAAATCAAAAGAATAAGGAGTAATTATTTTAGAGGAAATTTCTTAAAATTTAGTTAATATATGTGAAGATGCTAAAAAAAAAGTTATATAGAAAAATCAGAAAAATTTCAAATAATAATAATAATAATAAAATTTGTTTTTA
Organism: Ichthyophthirius multifiliis; assembly: GCF_000220395.1. Classification (NCBI taxonomy): domain Eukaryota; phylum Ciliophora; class Oligohymenophorea; order Hymenostomatida; genus Ichthyophthirius; species Ichthyophthirius multifiliis. Next base: position 108,628 of record NW_004086143.1, read on the forward strand.
AAAAAATGATCATTTTCTTCTTTTTTTAATTTATCTTATTTATATAGAAAAAAATCATATTTATACTTGTTTTATATTTTATAGTTATTTAGTTTTATAAATATATTTAATTTACTATATAAATTATTATATTTAATATAAATTGCTATTATGTCTATATATTATTTTTTTGTGAAGTTTTATTTTTTTTATTAAAAATATTAGTTTATATGATTTTATTTTATTTTAAAAATTCAACATAAAAAAAAAGGCGGATTATCTATCTATTTTTTAAGCGGCTTTTTTTTATGGTTGACTAAATTTATAAGAAGAAATTATAAAATAAAAAAAAATATGGACAAAAAGTATAATACATTATTTAAATTTCCTCCTATTTTTAAATAAAAATATATTGTTTCTTCCTATTTTAAAAATAAAAATAAATACTATTAAAAAAAATTATTTTTAAAAAATATTTTTAAATTATTTTTTAAAAAATAATATATATATATATATATATATATCTATATATTAATTAAATTTCAACAATCAAAAGTAAAAGTAAAATAAATAAAATATGGCTAAAAAAACAATAGCATAAGATGATATCAAAGTATTTTTTTAATATAAACAAATTAATAACTAAAAAAAAAAAAAAGAACTACAAATTAAAGGAAGGAGATTATTCAATAAACATAAAAGTAATAGAAGCTACTGACTTAATTCCAAAGTAAAATATATAATTGAATAAAAAAGATTCTTAAACATAAAAAAATAGAAATAAGGGTTTATTAGGAATAACTGAAGCACAAATATGTTCATCTTAAGTAACAGTAGAAGTAATGGACAAAAAAAAAACAACAAAAATTATAAAAGAATAATCAAGTCCTGTTTATAATTAAGGATGGACATTTTTTTTTAAGAATTTAAAATTAGAATAACTATAAGATGTATCTATAAAATTTACTGTTTTTGATAAATCAACTTTTAGTTCTAGTATTATAGGAAGTTATGAAGTTGACTTAACTTCTGTTTATTTTTAACCTATGCACGAATATTATCATACTTGGCTTACTTTAACTGACCCAACTGATGAAGTAGAAGGCCCTACTGGTTATATTTTTGTAAATATTACAGTTTTGGGACCTGATGATTCGGCAGCAGTTCATGATATTTCTGATGCAAAAAAACCTGTATTAATTTTTTTTAATTTCTTTATAAATCAAAAATAATAAACAATATATTTAAAAAAAGACTGCAGGTAAAGAAAATGCTTTAGTTCCTTAAAAAATAAACTAATAAGGACATGAAATATTAGTAAAAAAAATATATATAAAAAGCTTTATATTTAAAATTAATAATATAGATAAATATTTACAGAGCAGAAAATCTACCTTGTTTAGATATAGCATAAAATTCGTATATAGTTTAATTTATTTTTAATTAATTATAAAATAAAAAAGAATCGATGCTTATATAGTTGCAAAATTTGGGAGTATAATAAAAAAAACAAAAGTAGTATAATCTAGAAATCCTGAATGGAATTAATGTATTTAACTAGCATGTATGTTACCATGTTAAACAAAATAAATAACAATAAGCGTTTATGATAGAGATATAGGAAGTAAAATAAAATATATGAATTAAAAAATATTTTTTAAAAAAAGGCGAAGATGATTTAGTTGGTTAATTTAAAATAGATTTTAATAAAATACAAGGAAAAAAACCGATTCCATAATGGCAAAATCTTTATGGAGCCCCAGTTTGTGCTTCAGGACAACACGCAGATTTAATGAATTTCTATGGAAGTACTTTAGGATCTCATTATAGAGGTCGTCTTTTATATTCTGTAACTAGTTATAATAAAAATAATCCAAAAACAATATTAAGAAACCTTAATTTTTCTTTTCCAGATAATCCTATTCCTTAAACTACTATTCGTACATATATTTTATGGATAGATATTCTAGAAGGAAATGAAATTCCTGAAAAAAAAAACAATGAATTTTTTATACACGTTAGCATGGGTCCATATATGGTAAATTATTATATTTAAAAATAGAATATTTAAAAAAAAATAAAGTCATATTCAAATAAATCTATTAATTATTAAGGGTAAGTAAATTGGAATTAATCATTAAAAGAAAGAAAGGTAATATTTCCAGAAGACATTGAATAAATTCCTGATTTAATATTTTATGTAGCCGATGATAATTCGGAAGATTCCCGAATATGCTATAACAGATTAAAAGCAAGTAAAATATTGAATACTAATCCTGATTTTAATCCCAAAACGGATCATTAGACCTTCCTTTTGGAATTAAAAGAAGATCGTTCTTTGGATTTGGTAAAGGACGATGAGTTTCCAGGTTTTTTGACTGTAAGAGTTTCTTTATTAAAGTTCAGACCTAAAAAAGGCAAAGAAAGAGAATTTCTTTAAGGAAATAGTTTAAAAATGTTAGATTCATATTAATTAAGAGTGTAGCTTTATAATGGAAAAGAACTTCCTCCTGCAGATGATACAGGTGGATGTGACCCTTTTGTAAAAGTGAAATGTTCAGGAAAATCTGGTTGGTCAAAAGTCAAATAAAGAACGTTAAATCCAGGCTGGTATTAAAGTATTAATATTGAAGGCGTTTAATTACCCTCTATTTAGGAATTCATGGAAAGTAAAATGCCTACAAAAGGAATATTTTTGACATTATATGATTCTGATGACAATTAGAAAGAAAATGGACTAGAAAAACATTTTAAAAGAGCTTTTAATTAATAATTTTAATCTCTTTAATAGAAGTTTAAGAAATTCTATGGAAAAATTTCAGGAAAAAAAGATGATGAAGAAAATGATGATGATAATACTAGTTTAAATGATAAATAAAAGAAAGACAATAAATAGAATAATAATAATTCATAAATCAGTAATTTCTTAGTCTCCTAAAAATAAAATGATGAAGAATTAGATCTCATAACGGAAAATTAAGATTAACTTCTTTTAGACGATTCCGGTTTATAGATTGCTGATATAAATAAAATTGATAAAGATTTATTAGGAAGAATATGGATTCCTTTAGAACCTACACACGTTAAATTTAAATTAATACAAGAATAAGATGAACCAACATAATATGCAGATATTTTATATAGAAGACCTAAATGGTATCCTATAAAATATGATGCTACAGGAGAAGTATAATTTATATATAAATGTTTTTTTTTGTTATTATAACAAATATAAAAAAGTATACAGGATAAGTTTTATTAAGTTATGCAATTATTCCAACTGTTTATTAAGATAGAATTGCTTCAAAAAGGCTTTTTCCAAGAAGTTAAACTTAGGTTTTAACATTTTTTATTATAGGAGTTAGAGATATTGATTTTGAAGTTATGGGATTTACTCCTTAAAAGTTGTAGGCAAGTTTTGATATTTCAGGAGATAATTAACAACAAATTAAAACTGATAAAATGAAAATTAAAGACGATGGTGCTAATGCAAATAAAGCTATTGAAATGGTCCTTTAAGTCCCTAATAATAAATCTTTTGGACCTATAATTGATGTTTTCTTGTGGGATGGTACTGATGGAAATGAAGAGGAATTTTTGGGTTATAGTTCCATTAAATTTAATGATTTTAGAAGTAAAAAATCCGATGCTGGATAAGAAAAAGAAATAGATTCGGAAGATACTGTAAAAAAACATACATATATTTTTTTCTTTTTTAACAAAAAAATATTTTATTAATAAAAAAAAAAGAGTATTGTTGATGTTTTAAAATAATAATTTGAATTAGAAGAAAAAAGACAGAAAGAATTGTTGAATTAATAATAAGAAAAAGAGCAGAAAAAAAATGAAAAATAATAAAAAGAGGAATATGATGAAGAAATGAAAGCTTATCGAAAGTTGCTTTTTGTAAAAAAAAAAGATAGGCTTATATAAGCAAATGAAAATGATTTAATGATTTCAAATAATTCATAAAAATATATGGATTTATTAGGAGATAAAAGTGAATAGAAAATCAAATAAGAAATAGGCATTTAATCTTTAGAAAATAAATAATATATAAATATGGTAAAAAATAAATAAATTAACTTTGATTAATAGTATTTATTATAAAAACATATTACTTTGGGACTCCCTTAATTTGAAAATGAAGACGATGAAAACTAACAGCTTTTAGAAGGAAGACAAGAATTAAAAGAAGAAGATATTTAAATAGTAAATACAGTAAAATTCAATCCATAAAATATTATTATAAATACGAATCCAGGATCTCATTTCTAAAACAATCAAAATAATACTAATATTCCAAAGCATTTTAATCATACAGATATCAATATCGATTAATGTTCAAATAATAAATAGTAGTTTAATATGCCAAGCTAATATGAAGAAGAAAATAAAGAATAATAGTCACAAAAATAATTAGTTTAAGATAAATCCACTATGAAAGAGAGAAGAATTTCTTTATTAGAGTAATAAAATAGTATAAATAATGAGAAAACATAAGAAAATGAGAAAAATATAATTTAAGATGAAAAAAATATAGAAATAAATTCTTAAATAAAATAAATGAAAAGATCATAAGAAAAAGATCTATCTACTTTCATGCCTAGAGATAGTTTAACTTTTTCCATAAAATCTCATTCTAAAAAAGAATTGACAAAAGAACAAATCGCTTAAGATGGAAAATTAATGCTTCCAATTATAAAAGAAGATGAAGAATAAGACGAAAATAAACTTTTATAAAAAACTGCTAGAATGTTTAACATTTTTAAAAAGCATAAGCATATGATTATCTAAGAATATGAAGATTATGATACTGATGAAGATGAAGATCTTGATATTACTCCTGGATGGTAAAAAAATAGGGAGTTTTATCCTTAAGAATTCGAAAAATATTACTTTCCTACTAAAAAACTAAAATGCATTGATATTATGAAAGGTCAATCAAGAGGAGTTAAAAAAGTAATTTTTTGTGTTTTTTTTTATCTTTTTTTTATAAATAAAGAATATTTTTTCTTTTGATAAACCAAGCATCCCATAAAAGCTAGCAACTTTAAAATGCATTTTTATTGAAAAAAATAAATAAATATAAACAAAAATCGAAAATTTAAAATAATTAATGAAAGAAAAAAAATATATATGTCGTGTTTATATTACTAGAGGAAAAAATATAGGAGGTGAAGGTTCGAATTTAGATACTTATTTGAAATTATAATTAGGATCGTATAAAAAAGACTTAAAAAGTAATTCTTCAAATTAACAAATTTTATATTTATTTTTTTAAAAAAAAGAAACTACTCTAAGACCAGAAACATGCAATCCAGATTATTATATATGTGAAGATATAGAATGTACACTTCCAGGAAGTGCAGTCTTGAAAATATAAGTATGGGATGATGCTTTTGGAAGAGACTAATTGGTAGGGTAAACATAAATAGATATGGAAAATAGAATATTTACTGCCAAATGGGTAAAACTTGACAGAAAACCATTTGAAAATAGAAATTTATATCCAGAAAATGAAACTTTATCAATAGGATAATTAGAAATTTGGGTAGAACTGATTCCCTTTAGGTTTTTAAAGGATTATTTACCAGAAAAAATAGCTCCTCCCCCTAAATATGAAATGGAGCTAAGAGTTATTGTTTGGGAAACTAAAGATTGTGTATTTAAAGATGAAGCTGAACAATGTAATGACATATTTGTTAGATGTTTTTTAAAAAACTAACCTGCTAAAGTATAAGAAACTGATGTACACTGGAGATGTAGAGCAAATGGATCTTTTAATTGGCGAATGAAATTTAGACAAACTTATCCTTTAACCATTTCAGATTACGGAGGAGATTAATTATAAGTACATTATTTATTTCAGTCAAATAATAAAATTTATTATTTTATCTAAATAAAACAAGGTACAACTTTTAGATAAAGATTTAGTAGCTTCTAATGATATTATAGGAGAATGTGCAATAAATCTTAACTAACATAAACTAATAGATAAATGCGTAAAAAGATAAAAAGCAGTAACAATGTAAATGAAAGAGCTTTCCAAAACAGGTAAAATTGTAGATAAACAATGGTATTAAGTTTATAATCCTTTAGTTAGAGACAAAGCGAAAAATCTTATCCCTTAAGGGCAAGTATGCTTAAGCATTGAATTAATCCCTGTTAAAGCTGCCGAAGAAAAAAAGAACGGATTAGGTAGAGATGCTCCAAACAATTTCCCGCCTTTACCTGAACCTTCAGGAAGACTTAAATTTGATATATTTCATCCATTTTAATTCTTAAAAGATATTATTGGACCTAATCTATATAAAAAATTCTGTGGAATTATAATTTTTGTACTTTGTTTTGGTATTTGTTCTATTGTTGGGTGGATGCTTATTTCATAAATTATTGCTATTTCAATTGTTAAATGATGTTTAAATATATTTCATATAAAACTTATATTCATATATAACGTTAAAACCTTAATATAAGACAAACACATTTTTATTTTTTTCTAAAATTAGATTTGACTTAATATAAAGGAAATTTAAAAAAAAATAAAAAAATCTTAATTAAGCATTCATTTTTTTAATATATAAATGATACTTCAAATATAAATATAGTTTTTTTCAACTTTAGATAAACTTTAATAAATATATATAATTTTTTAAGAATAATAAGATCTATGTCTTATTATTTCATTTCTTTTCTTAATTTTTTAAATTATTTATTTAATTTGACTTAAATACTCTTATTTTTTTAAAATAAAAAAGCTAAAAAATTATTCCAAAAAAATTAAATTTAAAATAATATAATAAAGAATGAGAAACAAACAAATTAAAAACTTCATCTTAATTATTATTTAAACATATAAATAAGAAAAAATATAAGGAAATAGAAATTTATTAATTATTTATTTTATATTTATAACATAAATTTCATTAGGGAACCTAAAAAATATTATTATTTTGGGATAAATCCGAATAAGAAATAAAAAAAATTAATATATTAATTTTTTATAGATTTTTTTTCTTTAATTATTTTTTTTAACCTTTTTTTTTTTTTTTAACCCTTTTTTTTTTTGTTGGTTTTTTTTTTTAAAAAAAAAAGATAAAATAAAATAATTTATAAATAAGTAAGTAATACATATATAAAAAATAATATTCTAAAAATTTCGTTAAAAAATCCTCTAATATAAGACACATTAAAATAATAGACTTAATTTAATATTTTTTCTTAAAATATGAAGTTTATATTGTCTTAGAATATATGTTGTCTAATTTTACAAAAAAAAAATATATATATATATATTATTTAATAATGATTTTTTAAAAAATTTAAAATTTATTTATTTTTTTGTGTAATTTAGTATAACTAATAAAATGAATCCTTCAATATATATGTTCTCGTAAAATTAAATACGAATAAATATCATCGTCTTTTTAAAGTTTAGTCATAGATTAAATTTATGATAAATATAATAATTATATATATACAAAATTAAATATTATATTATAAGAAAAGATAATTAATAAGTAAACAATAAAAAATCACCAGAATTATTTTTTGGATAAATGTATGGTAAATATATAAGTATTTAATATAAATTTATTCTTTGCCTTATATTATAAAATACAATATTTTTTAGAAGGATTTTAGACTTCTTTTTCATTTACAAGAAATAATGTTTAATCTTTTAAACTTTTTCCCAACATAAAAGGACAACTAATAATATTTGGTAAAATATCATCGAACTTTTATAATAAATAACAAATTACTAATGTATTATTTAAATCCACCTTCTAAACTTTATAATTAATAATTATTATAGATAATTCGGTTTCATTAAAATCATATTAAATTAAATATATTTTCTCTTGAATCGGATCTCGATTTATCCTTGTATTTTTATTATAAATATTATTTTCATTATATTATAAGATTGCTGATTATATTTATTTATTCTATTAAATGACATAAATCAAATAATATATTATAAAATAGATATGCAATTTACATTTTTAATATTTTATTTATATACTTTTATCTACAGTCAATTATCTTTATATTTAGTTTAATCTTATTCAATTTTAGATATAATATATTGGATATAATATAAAAAAGTTTCATATATATTATATAATAAAATCATAATTGTAATTAAAGATATATATAGTCTATAATAATTATATTTAATGTATACTTAGTAATATATCTATGTTTTGTAGCTAATTAAGTCAAACAATTCTAATGATTATAATTAGAAAAAATAAAGTATATTATTAAAATAGTAATTAGAAATATTATAATAATAATAAAAATATTTAAGTTAAACATATTATTTTTAGTATTAAACAAAATATTCCACAAAGCCTATTTATATTTTACTTTAAATTCAAATATAGCTTTTAATATAAGTTTTAATTGAGAGAATTCCTTTAGAAATTGCTTAACTTCATATAACCAAAAATACGAGAGTATTTATCTCAAGAATATAATAAAATTAATTGTTTCAGAAACAAGAGAGGGAATAAACCAAAAAAATATTTTGGCTTGTTTGAAATATATAAAATATAGATTTAAATGAATTATAAATTCAAAGTAAGAAGAATATTGAAATATATCTAAAATTTATGTTTAAAATAAAGTAACTAATTCATAGGGGAATAATTAACAATTAAAAATGGTGGTGGTGATATATGTTTTGATATAGTAAAATTACACAATTAAAATAAATGGAATAAGTAATATAAATAAAGAAAATATAGGTTTTAAAAAATAATAATAAAAGAAAATTAAAAAGCTCATAAAAAATTTATTATAATTTTTTACCTTTGATTAAAAATTATTAAATTAATAATATTAAACTAATTTATAAAAAATAAATTATAATATAAATATTTATTTTTTTATATATTTGTTAAAGTTTTTATAATATTTTTGTTTTGAAAATTATTTTTATTTAATATGGAATCATTAATTCATCTACCTCAAATAGAATAAAATAAAAAAAAGTTTTAAATAGTTCAAAAAATAAATTTAATAAAGGAAAATCAAGAAAATTAAATTAAGAGTGAAAAAGAAACATTTCAATTAATCAATTAATCATATAATTAATTAAATAGTTTTATTTAATCTCCAGAAACTCTTAATGCTTATAGTAATGTATTTAATTCTTTAAATGAAAAAATTATATATTCTAATAAACAAATACACAAGAATAAATAAGTTTTAAAAAAGGCAAAAACAGCATAATAATATTAACCAGATAAACAGGTTTTTATTTTAAGTAAATAATATTTTTAAATAAAAAAAGTAAATAAATAAATTCAAAAAACTAAGCAGCATTCTTTCATAATCTGACGAGGAATAGTTTATAAAAGAAAACTGGACAAAAGTTTAAAAATATGAATTGCCAACAGGAGAAAGTATTAATTATTTAATGATAAATTTATCAGAAAACTTAAGAAATATGTTAAAATATAGGAGTTGCAAACATTGTATACATACAATAGAGAAATTTTCAAATTATAATTAAAAATTGAAAGCATTTATTGATATAGAAAATACTTAAATAAAGGATTATACATAATAATTATTACTAAAAAGATATTTAAAATTAACATATAAATAAAATTAAAAAAATGAAAATTTATTTAAACATAATTAATAATTGTTAAATAATATTCTTGATTTAAATAATAGATTAGAAAAAGTAAATATCGATTGTGAAAAAGACTAAATACATATCATATAAGATTCTTTGATTGATATTACAAAAGAAGTTTAAAGTATTTTTTGTATTTTATATTTTTTAAATTATTTTTTTTAAAGATAAAGAAAATGCTTTTAAAAATTTCATTTTTTCTAATAATAAAAGATAAAGCGTTTCTTAATTTAATGAAATTCTTTAAAATAAATATGCAATTAATTTAAGAATCATGTAAACATAATTATATCAATAAATTAGGTCTTGTGAAGAAAAACATGGCGAACTTAAGTTAATTAAACGTAAAAACCTTTATAAAGTTCAGGAGATTGATAAAATTGTTAATGTTTTAGGAATAATTAATTCTTGAAATATATAAAAAATATATTTATTTTAAGTTTTCTTTTTTTTATTAATTTTTGTTGAAATATTAATTATATTTTTTTTTTTTTTTCTAAAAAAAAAAAAAAAAAAAAAAAAAATTGTCCTTTTTCACATTAAAATAATCCTTTTTAATATTTTTTATATATATTTTTATTGATTTTTTTTTTACTTAATGATATAGATTAATAGCGGCATAAAAAAATATTAAAGAAAGAATATTTTTATCAAAAAAAATAATAAATAATTTACAATTATGAATCTTATTTATAAAAAATATATAAAAGATTAATATATATGTTTATTTACTTTGAAAATCTAATCATTAAAACTATTCCTATAATAAAAAGTATTAGTATTCCATTATAGTAAAATAATAATTAAATAGAAAAATCAATATTATTTAAGTATTAATAATCTAAAAATAACTTAATTTAATAAAAATAAGAAAAACTATTATTTTATTTTTTTTGATTTTTAAAAAAAATATTACATCAAAAATTTTAAACTATTTTAAATTTTTCACTTATATTAAATAAATAATTGAATAGAATTAAAATGTAAAGAATTATATTTTCAAATAATATTCAAATGAAAAATCCATTTTTAATTTTCTTTATTTTATTTTTTCCTAGAATTTTATATTTTTATTATATTAAAACAATTTTTTTTTTTTTATATTTTACTAAATATTATATAAAAATATATAACAAAAAGAAATTTATTAAATGAAAATAAATATATCAAATTTCAAAAAAATTGTAAAGTATTTATTTTTAACTTATTGTAATAATTTAAATAAAATATGGCATAAATTTTTAAAATAAGATTTTAAAATGATAATATATATTAAAATAATACATATAGGAGTATTAATTTTTTTTTTTTATATTTACAAATTAAAATTATGAAAGTTATATATTTTGTATTCTTAAATCTCATGTATTTTTCTATTTAATTCGTATTTTTCGGATATAAAAGTTAAAATATTTTATATTTTTAACTATTATACTATTTTTATAAAATCTAATAAATTTTCTTTATTTAAATAAATAAAAAAAAATCAAAAGCTTCAATATATAAAAATAATTATTTAAGATTTTCGCGAAATAATTTTTTGTTTAAAATATTTTTTTTTCTTTTTTCTTTAACATACTAAATATAAAATATATATTCACAAATTTTAATTTAATATATTTTATATTTGTATTAAATTTATCCTCACGCTAATTTAATTTATAATAATATTTTTTTTTATTATTTCACTTTTCATTTTACTTGTATTTTTTTACTAGTTATTCAATCATTTTTTATAGTATTTATATATCCCCTTTGTGATTTTTTAAAAAGTACCAATATTTTTATTATATTTATTCTATTTTTGTTATTAATTCATAAGTATTTTAATGTTAATTTTCAAAATTCTGCTATAAATGTTTATGAATAAGACTTTTGAATGAATGTCTTTAATTACATTTTATAATTAGTTACTTTTTTTATATTTAATAATAATCTTTTAGGTTTAAGTTTTTTATTGTATTTTTAAAAAATTTATTTTTTTTATATTCATTTTACCTTTTACAGTTTTATTTATATATTTATTCCCATTATTCAATTATTAGATTTACCTTTAACTTTTTATTTAATGTTTATCTTTCTATATCTAAGTTATGTTAATCTATTATGTTTTTTGAGAATTTAATTGAAAATTATTATAAGTTTTTAACTTCTAAATCTTTCATTATTTTTTCGCAATTTAAATATCTAGGTATTCCAAGTGTTTTTTTAAAGGAACTTTCATAACATTTATTTAATTCTTATTAAAATACTTTTCTTTTATCAAGATCTCTTATTAAGGTAATTGCGTATTAAAATTATGATTAAATGAAGGTTTTCCATATATAGATGTTACTTAGAATAATATTATTATCCTGTTTATGTTTTTGGGTTAAATATTAATATTTTTTTAAATTGTCTTTTATTTTTTGTATTTATAGGTTAAGTTTCATATTATCTTATATTATTATTCCTAAATACTTATATTTGTTTGTTTATTCGAATTTATATGTTTGAAGCTCTCTTTATACTAATATCATTTTTTTTTTTGTATACTTAACTATTTTTTTTAGATTTCTTTAAAATCATCCATTCGCATTTATCGTATTTTAAACTTAATCCATATTTATTACATGTTTAAATTAATATTTTGCAGTATTATCAAATTTAATGAGAAGGAGTTGTATGATAAAAACATGTTGCTAGGTCGTCCGCATAAAATAATTCAAGTAATTCAAAATTAATTTACTCATTAACTTCTTTAAATATTTATTACAATGCATAGATAAATATTATGGGAGACAAAATAGAGCTTTGCAGACATCCTTTTCTAATTTCAAAGCCATTTACAGTTATTAGACTATATAACCATTTTATCATATCTAATAAGTATTAGGGAAATCCTTATTTTTTCAATAAGTTATTAAACATAAGTTCCTAATTTGGTGAGTCAAAGGCTGATTCAAAGTCGAAAAATATTATTACTGGATGTTATTGTTTTTCATTAAGTTAATTTTTTGCCCATGTAATTAATCTAAGAATTTAAATTGTTGTGTTTTTTTTATTTGTAAATCCAGATTAATTAGTTTTAATTTTTTCTATTATTTATTGTTGTACTAGCTATTTAATATGGTTTAGAATAGATTTTTCTATTACTTTAACAAAAAATGGTAGGATAGTAATGGGTCTGCATTATTCGAGTTATAATTCTTTTTCTTTTTTGATAATATAGATTTGTCTTGCTTTAAAGTGATTTATATATTTTAGCGGATAACTTATTATGTTTAATATTATTTGTTTAAGTTTTCATCAATAATTATCTTTTATATTTTATTTTTTTACTAATTTTTTAATATAACTATTGGTTTGACTATTTAATCATTTATTAGATCTTCTGTGTATGCTTTGTTTTTCGATAATAATTTTAAATTAATGTTATCTATAATAATATTTTTTTATTAATTATTTAGATTCCAAACATTCTATTTATTTTATGGATTGATAGGGCTGTTATAGTGATTATGAAAATATTTTGTTAGTATTTCTATTTATTGTGATATTTAATATATTGGTTCATTATTTTAATCATATAATTCAGTTTATTTAAAAATTAATATTTAATTGTTCCTTTTAATATTGTAAATGTTTTTAAGTTATTTGTAATATATATTTGGATTCTATTTATTATATTTAATTTAATTTTTCGATTATATCTTTATATTTTCTTTGCTATATTTTTTTAAATTCAGCTTATTATAATTATTTCGTTTAATTAAAAGTTACCATTTCTTAATATTATTATTATTTTATTGGATTGTTTAAGTTTTTATTATTACATTCTTAAAAAAGTTTTTTTATATATCTAAATTTTTTGTTAATATTCTTTTATATTTAGGATACATTTGATATATATTTTTGTTATTAATTTTACATATGTTTTTTTAATTTATCAATTAAATTAAATATCTATAATTAATTATTCGGGATATTAAAGGCTTTTTATAGTAGTTTTTACATCAATAATAATATATTTATTTTTAAGTTATATGGGGAAAGGAATTTTTTCATTATATTAGTTTCTATTTATTATTAGATTAATTCTTAATGGAAAATGGTTAGAAAACAAACTTACATTGTTGGTTAACTTCAGTTTGTTAAGTTTTTAAGTTATTCTAATACAAATTATTAGAGATCCAGAAATGATCAATGTTTTTTACTTTGTTTTATCTATTTTTGTTTATCCATTAATGTGTTTAGTATTAATTGATTACTCTTGTCATTCCATTTTATCTAAATTTTTTATCAATATTATAGCTTTTTTATTATTTTAAACCTTATTCGGTATAATTATTTTTTATCTGCATATTTGTATTTAGATCTACGAATAGGATTACTCCAGAGTTATTTGGAACTTTTAATTAATTTTAAATTGATATTATTCATCTGTTTATCCATCGGTTATTTATGCCAAATAATGTATGTGATTTAATATACCCTGTTAATCCATATTTAATTTATTTATATATGTTAGCTATTAATATTAAGTAAATATTTGTTTATATTTTTATAATTTGTGAATGTTATTATTCTTGCTCCTGTTTATTATTCACAGTGATTTATTATAATATTATCGGTTATTTTTAATATTTTCTTTCCATTTTTTTATTCGGGATTTTTAAAATTAGATTCTAATATTGAATATATATTAATTTTATTTTTATCGTTTATATTTTAGTATATATTATTATGAATATAATTGTATTTTTGAATAACTTTGAATTTTTATTCATATGTTTCGTATGTTATTCCTCTTATTTTATGTCCTATTATTTCAATTTCTATTTCTTCTGATTATTATTAGGTTTTAATAGGATTTTTTATGTTCTTTTCTTATTTTTAAATGTTATTTTTTTATTTTAGTGTGGATAAATATTTATAGGTTTATATATATATATTATTTTATATAGTTGATTGGGATTTTGGTTTATCAATTGTCTCATTATGTGTGTTGTGTTATTTAATTACTCCCAACTTGTTAGTTTGCGGATTTGTCTCTATTTTATTTCATGATTTTATGGATGGAGTTCTTTTTTGATTTTTGTTATATATTACTTTTAAATTAATTTATTCTATCTTTATTATTTTATTTAAATATGGGATAGTTTTACAAATCAGTTGTTTATTATTATTCTTTTGGATTTTATGTGCAACCTTTTAGAACCTCTTATATTTCTTTTTAAAGTTTTTATGTTTAATAATTTGCTTCTTCGCAAATTTAGATACTTTCATTATATTTTTGTAGTTATTTATCTTCATTAATTTTTTAGGTTTCTTATACCTAAGAATATTATTAATGTTATTATTTTTAAATTGGGTTCTCTAATTATTTAGTGTTTTTTTTTGTGTATTATTAATTATTATCATTTTGCTTATAATTGTTATTGTTTATTTTATCAGGGAAACTATGTTGATATTTACAATTTTAACCATATCTACAAAAACCTTTAGAATAAAATTTGCAGAAGTTTTCTTATTAATTGTTTTTGATTTTATTATTGTTCTAGAAATTTCTATATTAATTATTTCTTTATTAATTATTATAAGGGTTTTTTGATAATTCAAAATTTTAATTTTATGTTTAATTATTTTAATTTTAATAATTTTTATTATTTCTTCGCTTTTATGATTTATATCATATTTTATTCCTTTTTAAAGAGTGTATATATAAACTATTTTTGCGGTTTAAGGATCATTGTCATAAAGGGCATATTCATACCTAATATCATTAAGTTTTATTAGTTCATTTCTGAATAATAAGTTAATTTGTTTAGTTAAATAGTTATTAGCTTAACCGCAGGCTTTGACATATATTTTTTCTTAATTTTTTAGAGCTCCTAAAATCCAAGATTTAATATTCTTATCACTTGTTTTACTTGATATGTTAATATTTTCGGATTTTTAATTTTTGACGATTTTTATTATTTTTTGATATAAATTTGTTTAAAATATAAAAAATTAATAAATAAAGAAATATCAATTATTTCCACTTTTTATACATTTCAGCTCTTTCTTTTCTCCTCATTTCTATTTGTATAGGAATGTCTAAAATATATAAAATTGAGAAATAAAGCTTGATTTATTATAAAATACTTTAATTTTATTTATTAAAATAATTTTTACATATTTTTAAATAAAAGTTCTAAATTTATTTTATTTTAATATTTTCTTTTATTTGTTTTTTTATTAAATTTTATATACTTTAAATATTTTTTTATTTTTGATCCCCCCCACCCCCTTCTTCCTAACCATTTTTCAAAACTAATACACAAAAATTAAAGTTTTATATCTAAAGTATCAAAATTAATAACTTTTCAAAAAATAGGAAAAAAGGTTTCAATCGAAAGATACTAAAATGCCTTAATAAAATTTTAGAATATTCGAAAAAATACAAAAAATTCAGAAAGATGAAAGAAATAACTGGGAATATAAAAAAAGAAGTAAAAATAATATGAATAATAAAATAAAAAAATAACTAAATATATATTTACTATTTAATAAAATATATAAAAATATTATATAAATTTTTATTATATATTATTTCGCTTCTATTAATATATTTTATATATTATTAATATATTGATATTATATAATAAATTTTTATTGTTTCCTTAATGTTTTTTAAAATAATGACTTTTATTCTTTGATTGTTTTTATAATAAAATAATATAACTAAATAATTTATTAATAATATATATTTTTTTGTTTACATTATATTAATTAATAAAGGTTAATTTTTATTTTCTTATTAAATATTACTTTTTGATTCTTAAATTGACCATAAAATTTTAAAAAATATCAAAGTTTTTTTGGTTTTTTTTTTTAAAAAAAAAATAGTCAAAACACATGATAGTATTATTTCATTATCCATTATATTAAAAAATTAAAAATTAAAATCAACTTTTTAAACTATATTTATAAATGTTTTTTATGTATTTGTTTCCTATTATTTAAATTTCCTAGAATATTCTAAAAAATTTGTGTAGCAAATAATAATCGAAATAGTTATTTTTTGATTTATGTATTTTAAAAAATTTTATTAAATAAAAATAAAGAATATATAAAATAAAAGATTTAAACATTCATAAATTTTTCATATACACTATTAAGTTATAATTTATTAATCACATTTTTTATTAATATGAGCCAAATATTTAATTTTTTTATTTATTGAGTTCTTTTTTTTAAAAGTATCTGTATTTATTAAATATAGATCTATGTATTTTTTTCATTTTTATGACTTATAAATTTACAAATTTATTAATTAAATAGAATTTTTCTTTTATTCTGTAAAAAATAATTAAATATATATATTCAGTTCCATTGGAAATTTAAAACTTTTATTAGATTATAACTCTTTGTTTATTTCTCTTTTTAATTTGATTTCAAAAAAAAAAAAAACTATTAATGGCTTATCTATAGAATGTTTTTCTTTCATTTTTTTCTAAGATCCATATTTTGTAAAAAAACACTATTATTATTCTTCTTTTGACAGTAATTCTCAATAAAATTTTCCATCTTTTACCAGCCACATAAAGATCTTTTACATTATATTTAATTTACTTAAACTGTATTTGTTTAAAGTTTAAGATTTGTTATTTATGAAGTACTCTAGCCATGAAAAAAAAAACTTAATCATTAAAAATGACGTACTCGAAGTTTTTGTTATTATACACTTTTTTCATATTTTTTCTAAAAATTTCAAAAAAAACCTTCATTTATATTTGAGTTAAATACCTTTCTTAAAAGAGTTATTCTCCTTAGTCTTTAATTTATTTTTTTAAGTGTAAAGATAAAAATAAGTTATTTTTATAAAATAATTTTATAATTAATTATATTTTATATTAAAATAACGACTTTAATTATTATTTTAATACTTGTAATGTTTTATATTATTTTTTTATTTTTTAAAAAAATCTTCTTATATTAGATAATAATTTTTATGAAATTTTTTAATTTTTAATTCTTTAATTTTCAGTTTCTTCTTCAATTTTTCACTTTTATCTTCGATTTTTCAGTTTCTTATTCAATTTTAAGGTTCTTTATTTGTCAATTTCTGTATATTTTTATCATAAATTCTATTTATTTATAGAATTATTTTCTTTTCTTTTGTTTTTATTTTTATTTTTATTCTTGAGTTCATTTTCTCCAAAGAGTTACTAAAGAAAATGGTTTTCATTGATATTATTATAAAATTAGGATTTATTTATAATTCAAGTGTTTTTAATGATACATAATATTTTTTAAAAAAATAATAAATATTCAGCTGAAAGTTATTATTTTTCTTAAATTTAAATATTTAATTAAAAATATAAATCAATTTAAAATTACTTTTTTGTGAAATTTTAAACTTATATATTAATTATACTAAAAATTAAGTATATATGATTATATGAAAAATACATTTTATTGTTAATATATTTTATATATTTTGTTTTAACTTTATTATTTATATTTTGATGTATAATATTAATATTTAAATTGCTTTGTTAACTTTTAGACAATTCCTTTGTCTACTTTTAGTCAATTCCTTTGTTAACTTTTAGCCAATTCTTTTTTGGATTTATAATATGAAAAACTACGCTCAACTTAAGTAGTTATAGGGAAATACAAAACTTTTAATATAAAATCACTCAATTTATTGAATTAAGTCTGTAAATTTTTATTTTAAATAATTTTATTATTTATCTAATCAAATAAATCTTTAAAATATTTGAATTCGTATATAATTCTAATAATTAAAATTTATTATTTATTAAGAAACTATATATTTATATAATTTTAATAAATTTTAAACCTAGGAATTGTTTGCATACATCAAACTTTTTCAATTACAGATTTTTATTTTTCCCAAATAATTTCTTAAACATTTTTATATTCATAATTCAATTCTTAATTAATTGATTCTTATTTACATATGGTTTCCAATATTATTAAAATAATTTTTATTATTAAAACTAATTAATCCTTAATTTCTTATAATTTTTCATATTAGTTTAAAAAATAAATAAATTAAGTTTAATAAAATTTATCTATTATATTTTATAAGTGTTATAGAAATTTTGATATTTATATATTAATTATAAACTATTAATATATTATTAACTAAATCATTTTAAAGCTTTTCTCACTTATTTTTTTTAATATTATAATTTAAAAATTTAATATTTTTAATTAGCAAAGCAAAAGCTATTTAATAAAGTAAAATTAACACCAAAAATATTAAATACATATATAATTTTTAATTATTAAAGTTTTCTCACTTGTTAATATATTTAATCCTTTTAAAATTTTAAGTGTATTATGAGAGCCAAACTTAAATAAAATATATTGTTAATAAACAATATTTCTTTCTTCATTTAAGTTATTTTATTCAATTTGCATTCCAAGCACCTTCATAAATTAATCATTTTAGATATGCCCATAAGTCCTCAATGGGTCTTATAGGAGATTTATAGCAGTTTTACATTTTTAAATATAATTATTTTTTTCTTCTTTTAAAAATATTTATACAAAACCTATATAATGAGAGCAAGTAAGCCAGATCTGAACAAAACAAATTATTTTATCCCTAATACAACTTGATAATATTAAGAAACAAATATTTTTTAAAGTATTTATATCTTTATATTTATTAATTAACAAGTATTCCACATTGTATATAAAAAAATACAATCCACATCAAAAGCTTAGTTTATATTTAGCTTTATAAGTAGACTTAGTATTTTTTTGAGATAAAGTGACATTAATAGAATAAAACTATTGTTTCCGCTCAAAGACAATATTACTAAATGTAAAATAAATTATATAATCTAATTAATAATAAAACATTTTATATAATTATTAATTATAAAATAGCAAATTAATGCTTTTCTTAACAATTATAATTTATTTTTTAAATCATAATTATCAAAAACTATTGAAAAACAATTAATTTAAATCAAAATAAAATATGAATTAGGAATTTTTATTTTATGTCTTTATTTTTAATAAAAAATACAGAAAAACAATATATGAACAAATAAATTATATATTAAACTAAATAAAAAATATTGTTATATCTATAAAATACAAAAAAAAATTATAAATAGTGTACTTTTATTTATTTTTTCATTATAAAAATTTAAATATATGAATTGATGCTTTTGAAATAAAACAAAAAATAAAGCAATTAATATTTTAAAACAATATTCTGCCCTCACCCATTAAAAAATTAAATATTTATTGAATTCTTCTTTTTTCGAATTTAATGTTTATTAATTTAATTCAATTTAATCCAATGCAAAATTAAACTTGAATCTGAATTTAGATTCGAATCCAAAAAACAATTGTTTATACTCAATATATTTTTCGTTTATTTTACTTTTATTTTATCTTTTCTGTATTTTTTTTTAGTTCAATTATAAAAACAAGGTTAATATTAATTTTTATTGATAATGTTTTTTTAAAAAATAAAATTAAGTAAAAATAAATAAAAACAATATGAACAAATAATTATTTTTTTTTTTTTTTTTTTCAAACTTAAATACTATATCTACACATTGGGCATTTACTATTTTATGTTGAAATTTTAATCCATTTTTGAATACATTCGTAATGAAATTAGTGTCTACATGAAAGTTTAAGAATTTTATTTTCAAAACTTTATTCTTAGTTTTTTTCTTAAAACTGAAATTCTTCAAGGCATATTGAGCATTCTTTTTGATTATAATCAAATTTACTTTTTGCATTAATTATATTTCTATTTATATTCTTTTCGAAATGAAATTATGAAAAATAAAAAGAAGTATATCCACATAAATATACAAGAAAAGTTTATTAAATAATAGAAATTAACTAAAAAGATATATATAAATATTAATTGTAATATTATTGAAATATTTAGCAGTTTAAATAAAAAACAAAAAATAAAATCCAAAAAATATATTTATAAAATTTATTAAATATCTTAATTATATCCAAAAAATAAATGCTTTTCTTGTAAAATATTTTAATTAGTAATCACATATTTTCTTTGTTAAAATTATCAAAATATACTGGATTAATATTACTTACTAAAAAAAAAAAAGAGAAAAAGTATATTCTTTTTATGAAAAGCATATAATTGTTATTAAAAAAAAATTAAACTTAAAAATATTAAAGTCTTTTAATATTTAAAAATTCTACTTATATCTAAACTTTAAAAAAAAATAGTATTAGTAGTTTATTAAATCATTTTTAATTCAATTTATCTTATTTTTATTATAGTTATTAATAAAAATAATAAAAGTAATAAAATAATAAAAATAATAAAATTAATATATAATAAAATAACAAATTACTAAAAATAAATAAAAATTATATTTTTAAATTATAATATTTATAAAATTATATTCAAATTTTTTATTTTTTAATTCTATTTATATATTAAGTATTTATTTTACCAAATATTATTATATTTTTAAATATAGTTTTATTAAAAAAAAAACATTTTTTTTTATTTATGATACAAAAACTAAGGTAAAAATACAAATAATTTAATATTATATTGAATAAATAAAATATAAAAAATTATTATTATTGAAATAAAATATATACATTTATAAATATTTATTAATTAAATATAATTAATAAATAAAAGAAAATTTATTTAAATTTAATAAAAAATTAAATAATATTAAAAGATATAAATAAAAAAATAAATAAATAATTATATATAAATCATCATGGGACATAATCAAAAGTATTAGGATCTTCTTATCTTCTAGTAATATAGTCATCTTAGAGGTCTTCTATACATTTTTTAAATTATTTTACATTTGGATAGAATGTTTTTGAGCAATTTTTAACTAAATTAATAGTTTCTTCAAGTAAATCCTTATAACTCATAACTTTTTTAGATTTCATAATTCTCACAATATAAGCTTTGATAATCATAACTCTTGATTACTCAACTTCTTTATCAATATTTTCTTATTCTTTTTATGAAATCTATATATATAAAAAAATAGATTTTAAAATAATAAAAAATTAATAAATACATAAGTAAATTATTTAGGAACAACAAAAATAACTTTTTTTTAATTCTCAAAAGAAGTATTTATACTAACAATACTTTCTAATTGGTTTTTTATAATACTTTCTAGCTGGTTATTTTACCCTCCTTCAAGTTACAAAATCTTATTTTTAATAAGCGGAATCAAATTTATATCAAAAATTTCCTTTGGAATTTTCGTTTTTATTTAAAGATCTTTTAAAGTACATTAGTAATTTTTCTCATCATTAATTTATAAACAAATAATCATTTGATAAGTATTTGATTTTAATGCATATTTTCCTTAAAAGTATTTATTGTTATTGCTTACAAAAAGAAGCTCGGCA
Source organism: Ichthyophthirius multifiliis (assembly GCF_000220395.1). Taxonomy (NCBI): domain Eukaryota; phylum Ciliophora; class Oligohymenophorea; order Hymenostomatida; genus Ichthyophthirius; species Ichthyophthirius multifiliis. Next base: position 130,658 of record NW_004086143.1, read on the forward strand.
GAACCCTCATTAAAAAGCCAAACAAGCTTTCTATTTTTATATGAATTTTAGTATTGTTTTAAATATTAATCCATTTGGGCTTAAAAGCATTTCGGAAATGAAGTTTAATCATTTTATATTTTTTTCAAAGGCCAAGCTACACTGTTTAAAATATAAATTTATATATTTTAGCTTACATTTAAGCTTCTGTAATTATCGTTTGTTTCTATGTCTTATATCATATTTTAAATTCTTTATATTGTTGATAAGGCACCTACATTATTCTTTTTTTTTTTTTTTAAAAAAAAAAAAAAAAAAAAAAACTATACTAAAATAGATATTATTTTTACTTTAAAATCTGTTATTAATTATTTCTCTTATTATAAAGATTTAGATGAAAAAGTTATCAACCTTCTACATAATTGCTTTTGGAATGTAATTAAAAATTCATCCTTTTATGTTGATAAATATCCAAAGAATTATATTATTTCTGTTTTTTTCTGTAAAAACTCTTAATCATTTTACTCTGTTTTTATTTAGAAAAATTTAAAAATAAGTTATGATATATAAAATATACATGTTTTCATTAAAGTATCACAATAAATAGCTAAATTATTTGCTGAAGCTTTACAAGGAATTAATCCTTAATAAAAAGAAAGATTTGTATTTCTTTAGAATATAATATTATCATTAAATAACAATTTATTTTATTCATCTATATCTTTTTTTAACTAAATAATTTCCAAAACAAATTACAAAGCTAAATCCTCTAATTTTTATAATAAATAATATAAAGAATTATCTTTAATAAATAAATACTTTTATAATCATTTAGAGTTTTAATTGGAGTAGGTTTAAAATTTTTAAGCTTTTAATCCTATTCAGAATATATATCAATAATTAATTTTTCATAATATTTTTTTAGAAATTCCCCCATTCTTTCAAGAGAAGATTAATCTCTATTTAGTAAAAAAAAAAGCTGTTTTAATTCTTAGTTCTTTTTGTGTTTTAACATGTAAAAAATTCCTTATTATTAATCAAGAATTTTTTCAGATTAATTTTTTATAAGAATTTCGTTTATTTACTATTAAATTAAAAGTTTAGATTTAGGATAATAATTATGTGCAAATTTATCCTCAAATTAAATTATATTTAATACATCACTTACATAATCAGAAGTTAATTTTGAAGATAGTTATTATACAATTTAATTTAAATAAATACATTGCTTATAAATCTAAAATATATATATATTTATATATATTTTACATTCTTTATATAAGGTATTTAAAATTTCTCTTTATAAAAATCATAATTTATAAGATCTTCATCATCCTCATCCTTATTTTAATTTTAATTTAAAATATGAGCATCACTATCTACAACTATTTTTCCAGTTTATAAATTTAAATGGACTTTAACTTCTCTTTTAAACCCTTAATCATAAAATAATTGAATAACTTATTTTATATTTTCTTAAGTAAAATCTTCAGATTGCCTTGCTTCTTAAACGGCTTTAAAAACTGATTCAATTAATTATATAGAAAGTTTTTCAAAATATTATTTTCTAAAAAATTTAAAGTTTTAGAAAAAAAGGTCAATGTTTTAATGATGTACAAAAAACTTAGAAATCCATAAATTTAGGATGAGGAAATTATTGTATTATGTAGATATTAAATTTATTAAACTTATTCCTGTTGGATTTTAACTTTACAAAAAGAGAAGTTGTTTCACTATTTTATTTACATATTCTTCTATTTGTTTTATTACCCAACTTTTTATTTATTCTGTGTTTGTTAATAATCTTGTTTAGCTTTTTTTTTTTTTATTTTTTTTTTATTTATTTTTTCTACTTAACTAAATTTGTATAATCTTTATTTGTAAAATTTATTTCTTCTCCAGTTTCAAAATATCTGTTTACTTTTGCTGTGTTTTCGTTTAATAAATTAAATAGGTTTTTTATTTATGTTTATAGAAGGATTTATGAAGACATTTTTTTTTTTTTGTTTATTTTTTTTTTTGTTTCTAATAAATGAAAAATTTATTTCTTTATTTATTCTAATATTAATATTATAATTATAAATATAAAAAAATAAAGATATATTTCTAAATATGTTTTTTTAAAAATAAAAAAATAAAATATAAACTTTAGAAAGTTTTTTGTTTAATTTTTTTACAATCTAAAACATATTTTTTTTTAAAAAAAGAAACCCAGATAAAAAAAGACTTTATAGATAGAGGTTATTTTATTTTATTTTTTTTAAAAAAGATTTTATTATATGATTTTTTTTCAAAAAATAAAATTAATTAAGTTTATTATATTTAAATTAATAATTTCAAAGAAACAACAAGTTATCATAGTTTTTTTTTTTTTTTTTTTTAAAGAATAATATTATTATAAAACTTTTAAGATAAATTTTCAATTAAAAATATTTTTAATTTTAATAAAATATTTTTTTTGATACTTTTAGAGATAATTAATATATATAAAAACATTTTTATCTAATTTATATATATATATATATATATAAAAACAAAAATATAGTTACAAAAAAATCATATTTCTCCTTAAATATTAATTTTATTATTTTCTTTTTAAAGCATAGAGAATTCCTTTATTTTGAAAAAAACTCCAAAACTACTAAGTACATAAATTTAAACTTTTTAAAAAAACAAAAAAAAAACAATGAAAAAATTAGAATAAAAAAATAAAATGTTATACTATCTTCTAAAAAATTAAAAATTCCTTAAAAGCAAAATATTTCTTCATTTGGCATTTTTTGAAAAGAAAAATTAATTTAATTTCCTTCTTTTTTATTACCTATATTTATTTATTAAAATCCTGTTGTTTTTATTTTTAAATAATTAATGTTATTTTCTCCATATTATCCTTCTATTATTTCAATTTATTCTTTATCTTTTAATATTATTTCTTGAAAACTAGTTCTTTCTAAATCTTAAAAATAACCAAAACATGCTTCTTATTTATTTTATTATAAATAATTAACATATATTCCTACAATAAATTCATCTTTTTGCAAAAGCTTAATACTTTTTAAAACAAAAGGAACTTTTATATCCTAAACTTTATCAAATTCATTCCAAACAATATTATTTTAAGTTTATTTAGATACACCAAAAGTTTATATTCTTAAATTATCTTATATATTTTTTGTAGATTAATAAAAAGAATGTAATTTTACTGAGGATTTTTATAAATGCTGTTTTTTTTTAAAAAAAAATTTAAAAAGAAAAAAAGTAAAAAAATGTACTTTATTGAACTAATTTATTTGTATTTCAGTTTCATATTTTTTTTACAATAATTTTATATTTGTTTCCTGAAGTTCTTTTATTTTTTATTTATGGGCTTTACTAAATGAAATAATGTTTTTTTCAAGTTTTTCAATATTTTAGCTTATATTTGTTTATTTATGGAATATAATTTCTTATTTTCTGGTTTTTTATCGTTTTTATTTATTATATTTTGTAATTTTTCTTCTAATATATTTATTTTTTCTTATAGCCTTTATTTATCTGCTTTCCTTTTTTATAATATGTATTCCTATTCAAGTACTTATTCTTAAATTATAGATAAGTTTTGAATTACATTAGTAATTTAATCTATTTTTTTATCGTTTTTGAGAAGATTTTCTTATTTTCTTATATCTTCTTTTAGAGTATTATATGTTTTTTTATCTTAATTAATATTTTTAAATTAGATTTCTCTAAATTACTTAGAGATCAATTAATCTTTTTTTTTAACAAAAATTTTTGTTTTTTGTATAAAAATGTAATTTTCTTACTTTTATAAATTATATTATTTATTTTCTTATTATAAATTTTAAAGTGTTTCAGTATTAAAATGTATTATATTTTCTACATTTTCTAATTCTTTTTATAACTATTCTTAATTTTTTATTTAAAAAAATATTACATTTATAAAAATAAAGAACCTTAAGAAGTTTAATTATTTTAAGATTATTTTTTAAATTTGAGAATATTTATTATTTAATCTATTTTTTATAAAAAAGGTTATAACTAGTTATGTTATTCAGTATTTTTTTTATTTGCTTTTTTTATTTTTGTTTATCTTTTTTTATATTTTTTGTTATATTTATTGAAAATAAAATGTTTTTTTACATTTATTTCAATTAATGTTCTTTTTATTTACAATTTTAACAAAAATCTTGATTTTTTTACATTTTTTTATTTATTTATACAAATTTAATTATATTTTTAATAATTAATAATATTTTCTGTTTCATAATTTTTTTTTTTATAAATATTATCATTCTTCCTCATAATTTCTACTTTAAATATCTAACTTTTATATATTTTAATTAACATATTCTTCATTATATTCAGAACTACTAAAAGAGTTAAACCCTAATTTTTTTTTAAAAAAAAAGAATAAAAAATAAAAAAAAAATACTTTTATTGTTTTCTTAATATTTATTTTTATCAAATAAATCGTTTTTTTATTGAATTAATTTATATTTCTAATATAGTTAATATTCTCTTTGTGAAATTCTCTCAATTTATTATTTCAAATAAATGTTCTCATTTTTCAATTCAATAATTTTATTATCAAAATTTTTCTAATTATATAAATAATCTTCTTTTTCAATTACTAAATTTTGAATATTTTTAGCATGATCCAATTAAGAATTTAATTTTAATATTTCCTTTTATTTTTCTAATAAATTAACTTATTATTAATTTTTGTATTCAACAATATTTTTTTCTTATTTTTCTTATTTTTTTAATAATTCTTTAATTTTTTATTTCATATTTAAATTTTTTTTTTCTTTCTCTTCATTTTTTTCCATTAGTTATTATATTATATTTTCCATTTCTTTATTTTTTAGTTCACTTTCTTATATTTTTAATTCTAGTTATTTTATCAGTTTATCTTTTTCATCTTAAAAAATCGTATTTTTAATATTATTTTATTTTTCGTTTTCGTTTTTTTCTTTAAGTTCTTAAATTAATCTTTTATTTTTTTTCTTTAAAAAAATTATTTATTCATTTAATTATGTTATTTAAAAAAAATAATCTTAGTTTGCATTGTTTAAATCTTAAGTATATTTATCATGATTTTCATTTCTTTGATTATCAAAAAGATTTTGTTCCATTTTTCTCTTCAATTCAATATTTTATTTTTTACAATATTCGATTTCTTATTTCATTTCTTCTATATAATTTTCTCTTTGGTTCATTTAGTATATTAACTTATTATTATATAATTCTTTTTTATTCAAATTTATTTCACATCCTTTTATTGGCGATGTTTATATTTATTATTGATGAGGAATTAAAAGCAAATCTTATTATTAAGGAGATATTTTTATAGGAATAAATTGCTTTTTTATTTATGTTTTTTATGGAGAATGAAAATATTATTATTAATATATTTTAGGGGTTGATGATATTATTTAGATTTATTAAGAAGGATTTATTTACATTATTATTTAATTAAAAAAAAAAAAAAAACGAATATATTTTAAATTTTTTGTATAATAATAATCAAATTTATTTATTTTTTTAAAAATTATAACAAAAAAAATTCATTTTAATTTCTAATTAGCATATTAAATATATTAGTTTAGAAATTAAAGATATACATTTTTAATTTTATCATCTTTAAATTCATTCGGATTAACTTCATTTCCTAAAATAAATGGTACAATATCTTCAAACTTTTATTTTTCCCATAAAAAATCGCTAAAAATAATATCCAAAATTGCTAGTTTTTCTAATTTTTATAAATAACTTTCTTAAATTTATATATTTTTAGTATTTAAAAATTATTCGAAACTTTGTTAGTTAACCAATTAAGGATTTTTAATAAGAACTTTAAGGCTTTCCACTGAATAGTTTTTAACTAAAAGTGTCACATCTTCATTATTTCTTTAAATACATTCCTTAAGAACATAAAAAATATAAAAATCACTGATATATTAATAATGATGTGCAAAAAAAATAGGGAAAATTTAATAAAATTATTTGCTTGATTATATTTTTCCCTTTCCTAGACTTACAACATCTTCGAATATGCTTTTTGTTTTTTCTATAGAAAAATTTTCAATTAAATATTTCCTTTCAAATATAGTCGGCTTTTCACTTAAATATACTTTATATTTACTTAAAAATGATAGAAATATACCTTCTTATATTAATGAGTATTTATATGTGTCAAATTCTTCGCTTCCACATATTTTTTCTTCTATTAATGTGTACAACTCTTTCATTTTTGTTTAATTTTCTTCATCTAAGTCTTCAAAATATCCTTTTTCATTTACTTTTTTTTATTATGGGTTTATTATATGCTCTAGTATCTCATTTTTTAATTACAAATCATCAATTTAAATTGGAAAAATATTATTCTTTTTTTTATTAGTTAAAATACTTTTATTATTTTCTTTACATTATTTTTTTGGTTTTTAAATTTTCTTAGTTCTTTTATATAATTTGTAGGATCTACTTATACCAAACATTACTATTAATTCTAAATTTTAGAAAAAAACAATTCTGAGAATACTTAAATATTTTCCTGTATAAACTATGGATCATTTGCAGTAATTGGTATTCCTATTATGTCTATTTTCCTTTAGTAAAGTTCTTTTAATTTTTATTTGTTTATTATATTTTTGTTATGTTTTACATAATTATTAATGAGTCACTTGATTAGTTTCTATAGATTTTTATTAATTTTCTAAATGAAAGTTTTAATCAAATAATATTTCTATGTTATTTGATATATTTTTTTGAGAAAAAAAGTACACTATATTTGAAAAAAATTAATGTTTTTTTTAAAATAATATTTTTTTCATATCTTTATGTTGTATATAAGATCTTTTTTGAAAAACTAAAGATTTTATTAATTAAACAAAATATATATTTATTTATATATGTATATATATGTATATATATATAAAAATATATATATATATATATAAATAATAATAATATTTTTTTATTTTTTAACAAATATTATTATAAATAAATATAAATTTATGAATTTTTATTTCATTTCTATGTTTAGCTGTTATTTGTATTTTAATTCTCCTTATTGTTTTATTATTACTATAATAATTTAGTATTATTTTGAAATAAAATAAATTAATTTTTAAGCTCTTCTTATTGTATTTATTTCTCTAACAAATTATTTTCGTTCTCTATTTATATTAATTATTTCTTTTCTTTTTCAATTTAAGCAGCATTTATCTTTATATTATATATTTTTGACTCTAAAGTATTTTTGTTTGTATTTAAAAAATTCTTTAATTCTTATGACATTTTGGGTTTGTATTTATTCATATATTATTGAACTATTTTCTTGGTTTCTCTTAATGATTAATCTGCTGTATATACTTTATGCACCCTTTTTTATATTTTATTTTTATATTTAAAAATAAAAAACTATTTGTGAAATCTTTCATTATGTTCATTCATTTAATTTTTAAAATTTTAATTTCTTTTTTGCGAATATTATTTGCTTATAGTTAATGATTCTATTGTTTTTTATGTTTATCTGTTTAAATTATTATTTTAATATTATTTATTAAATTTAATAACATACTTTATAAATTATTCGTTTTCTTTTTTATCATTTTATTGTCTTTCTCTTATTCTTTCATCAATTATTTTCTTTTGATTTTTTCTTTTTATAAATATTATATTTTTAATCTTTAAATAATTATTAGATAAAATACAATTATTTTAATAAATCTTCATCTAGTTAAGGTATTTCATATATATTTAATTAGTTACTAATATATTGATTCATTTTTAATTTTTTTTATAAATTTAAGCTTTATAATGATTAAATGTAATATTTTAAATAATTCTTTAAGAAAAAAATTTAAATACTTTTAATAATTACTTTTATAAAATAAAAGAAAATTAAAAAATAATAAATGAATTATTCTATAATATTTTAAATTTGAAATTATGTGTAAATAGTCATTTATATTATAGAAATAAATATATATATATATATATATATAATATACATATATTTATTTAATAATACATAATAAATAATATATAATAAATAATAAATAATAAATGAATGAATCTTTTCCTTTTGAATAAAACTAGAATAACTAAAATTTATAGGAATAATATTATTCTAAATAATTTGATAAAAATTATATAACAAAATCTATTCAAAAAAAAAAAAAAAATGTTTAAATAAAACAAAAATAAACTTTTAACTTATTAAATAAATCTTAAGAATATTATTCTTCACAAAATTAAATTATTAAACAAATTTATAGGAATAATTTATTATAAATAGTTATATTATTATCATTAGTATTATTAATAATAATATGTGAGCGTTTTTTATTTGATTTTCTATTAGATTAAGAAGATATTATAGTAATATATTTACAAGAAAAATTATCATTAAGTAAAGAAATAACCAAAGTAAATAAATAATGAAATAAAAATAACCACAGTAAATTTTCAAATTTATATTTGCTTTAATATATGTTTAATAAAAGTAAAAGGACACTGAAATTGGAAAAAAAAAATTTCAATTAATCCTTATATAAAGATTAAAAAATATAAAAATATATTTATAAAATTTTTTTAATTAAAAACACAATTAAAAAAAAAAAAAAGGGAAAATTTCATATAAATTAATTTAAAGATTTTTTTTTTTTTAAACTGTTTGGTGAATTAAATAATTTTAAATACATCTTTTTATTATTTACAATATACTTAGGAATTCTATTTGTATCAGTAGATTCATTAATAGCAATAAAAGTAGGATATATAGGCATAATATTGGATTAAATAATCACTACAATTACTTTAATATACAAAGGGCCAAGGCCTTTTTGGCATTCTATGGATATAATTACAAATAAAAATAATATTTCGAGTCCTGTTTGTTTAAAATCCTACAGTCATCCTTCTAAGCATACTTTTTTGTTGTTTTATATTGTATTTTATACTACTTTTTGCTTCAAAAAAAAATCTTTGAATATATATTAGTTAAAAAAAGTTAATAGAAAGACAAAAATAATTAAAAAAGTATGTATTTTGATATGTTATTGGGCTTTTTTTGGGATGAAGTATATATCTGGTTCAGATTATTTGATAAATATGGCTTTAGGAATAGTTTATTTTGCTATTTTTTACTAAATTTTAAAATTTTTGGATGTTTATGTTGAAGAAATAATTTAAAATTCGTCTATTTAAGAAAAAAGTGCCAAAAAATATATTTTTTATTGGTCTATATATTTACTTTGTTCTTAAACAACAACAACAATTATTTATACTTATCTGAATTATTATCCACCTACATAATGGATTGAAAATTATATTAGTTGTTTATAAAGTTAAAAGGAATTAATAGATAATAGATTTGTTTCTTATTAAGAAATTTTAGGACCTTGGCATACTTTTGTAGAAACTTCGTGTATTTTTGCCCTTTTAGGAGCCATTTTTGGAACTTATTATACTTATAGAGGTGTAGCGAGAAGAAATTTCTATTGGTTTAAAGGAAATTTGAAAAAAAAAATTGCAAGGAGTGGTTTAGTGGTTTTATTAGTTATTCCGTCAGGAGTACTGGTTTATTTTTAAGATGATTTTTTGAATCATTAATGGATTAAGTAGTCTGGTATTAATGAATTTTTTTTGAATTCGATTCATTTTTTTTTTCTATATGGATGTTTATTTGGATTTATGCCATTATTGTTTTAAAAATTAAATATGGTTGATGATGATTATGAAATAGATTTAGATTAATATCTTTTTTAGAGTTAGCATTTAAATATAAATAATTGAATTTTTTATTTTTTTTTAATTTAAAATTTATATATATATATATATATATATTATTATTTTTTATATTGTTTTTTTGTTTTTTTTATTTTTTTAAATATTTTTTCAATTATAGAATATATTTTAGGCTTTTTATTTTAGCTCTTACATTTCTTTATATATTTAGTCAAGATTTTCACGGTTTTTAGATGATTTTTCGATATTATTTTTATCATTTTCTTTAAATTCAATATCGATTATATTAGGATTTTCTGTTATTCCTAATTCTTTTTATTTTAATTTTTATTTTAAAAATCGATTTTCGCTTCTTAAATCTTATATTTAAATTTAATTTTTTTAATTTATTTCTTAAAATTAATCGACTTCTTTTCTTAACTTTTATATCTCTTCATTATTCTTTTCATTTAAATATTTAAACTTAGCTTATTATCTAATTTCTTACTCTAAAAGTTTATTTTAATATTTTTCCATATCCAAAGAATAATTTTTATGTGTTTATAAATAATCTTATTATTTTAAAGTCAAATTTCCATCAATTAATTATAATTAAGATTGCAATTATTCAATTTACTCCTATAAATTATTTATTTATTCATTTGATTTTTCTTTTTTGTTTATTTAATTGAATTATTAAAAATATATTTCTTTTATAAATAATACTTTCGTTTGATTCATAATATTCTAATTCTTATTATTATTTTCGTACATTGTCTCTTAATAAGTTTATTTCTTTTGATTATTATTCTCTAATATATTCTAATTCCTATTTTTTTTATTTTATTTTATAAAAATACATATATTAATTTTTTTACCACAATATCCTTTTTTTTATGTTCATTTTCTTAACTTAAATATTACATTTACATTTCAATATTTCTCAGATATTCTTTTTATTAACGAACATATTCAACTTCTTCTTTCATTTTTGATTCAATGTCTTTTTATTTTGAATCATTTTCTTTTTACTCTTTTCTTATTTATTCTCTTCTTTTTAAAATATCTTCTTCTATTCTTTTTTTGTTTGAATTTAATATTATTAATATATATATATATATATATATTTTCTACTTAGCATTCATTTATTATTTAGTATATTCAATTTCTCTTATTTTACTTTTAAGTTCTAATTCAATTTTTTTAAGTTTTTCTTTTTCTTCAATCACTTCTTAATGGTCCAAACAAGAATGTCTTTTAAACTCTACTTATTTTTTTGATAATTCATCTAAATCTCTTAAATGTTATTATCTGTTTTCAAATTACATTTTTTCTAAATCTTGAATTTTTTTATAACCTAGTAATATTAATTATATATTTTTTTAAATATATGTATATATATATATATATATATATATATATATATATATATATATATATATATATACATAAATCCAGTGCTTCTTTTTCCCTTATTTTTAATTTTTCTAATTTATCATAATAAATACTATCAAGATCTTTTCGATAAAATTATATTTTTCTTTCATATCTTTCAGCTTCATTAGCTTTAATTTCTGCAATTTCGTATTCTCGAATTCTTTGTATTTCTTTTTCTAATTCACTTTTATATCGATTTTCACATTCTTTTTTATATCTTAAAAGACCTTCTTCGCCTTATTTCTTGCTTGTAAGTTCAAAATAATCTATTTTTTTAGAATAAAAATCTGTTATGTTTCCTAATTTCTATTCTAAATTTAAACTATTTTCATAATTTTCAGTTTATGTATATCTTTCACTTTTTTTATTTACTTTTTTTTATTTCAATACATCTAAAACAATTTCTAATGCTGAAATATCCACTTAATATTATTTTCTTTCGTATTCTTATATATTAAATACATCTAATAATTCCTCTTTTGTAAATATTTAATCACTATTAATCCTCATTTCTGGTAAAAAAACACTATATGTATAATTTAAACAGTTTTCACGTAAATAATCAGCAATTAAATATCCATTTATTTATTATTTTTGGAAAAATTATAGTTTTTGATTGCCTTCGGGAGCCGTTTGAAGTTTTTCTATTAATTATTTTCTCAAATTGGACTTAACTGAGTCCATTATTCCTGTCTATTTAAAATTTTCAAATAATTATTTTTTAAATTCGATTTCATCTAAATCCATATATATTATTTATTTTATATATTTTTTGTTTTTGTATATTTTTATAGTTTTTATTTAAATATTAAAAAATATAATAAATATTTTTATAAATTTTTCAATTTGTTTATATTTTAAGACATTTTTTTAATAAAATTTTATCATTAAATTATTCTTCTGCTAATTATTAAGATTTCTTTATATTTTATTATTAAAAAATAACATTATTTTATTTATTTATTTTTTTTAAAAAAAATACCTTAATAAAATCATCAAAAATAATTTTACCTTCTTTAAATTAATTTTCAATGTAAATATAGCAATCTTCAATTTATCTATTTTACGCAATTAATTATAAAATTCTATAAATAAATTAATTAATAAATTATAAGGGTTAATAAAATACTATGATTCTAAAGGATTTTTCTCATTAATAAAATTAAATACATTGTCTTTTGTTACGGTTGAGTTTTCATTATCAGCTATAAAAATGTTCAAATTTTATATTTATTTTTCAAGTAATGCACTTTTCTTTTTTAGTTCTTCTTCAATGCAATCTATTTATATTTGAGTCTCCTCTTATTGTTACTATTATTTGTATATTTTATCCATATTTTATTTCAATTCATTATAGTCGTTCAATAAACATTTTGCCGAATCTTATATTTCTTATTATACTTTTTGAATTGGTTAATTTTAATTTCCGTATTACTAATTATAATATCCATGGCCTTGTTAACCTTATGGCTAAGAAGGTTATAATAATTATTATGAAGGTCTATAAGCTGGAACTTAGTTTTGATTGTATTATTAACCTTATGTTTTTTCAAAAAAAGGAAAATTTTTTCCTAAAAATGATTACAATTATTAGATATAGGCAATCTTTTTATATTTTTTTGTTTTTTGTTTGTTTTTTTATTTTTGGATATATTTTTATTACGACGTTTTAATTACTTGCCCATTGTTAAGTATTTGGAAATTTTATTGCTAAAAATCCATCTGGGCTGTAATCATTCTAAAATATTGCATTTACTGTGAATCTATTTACTATAGTTTTTTTTTTTTTATTATTTTTATTAACAAAAAAAAATATACAATCAGCATTTTTTATTCTTATTATAGGAGGATATTATGGATACAAAGGAGGAAACATTATATAAGTTAAGATTTTATAATGTCTATTTTAATATAGGACTTAAACTTATATATAATATATAAATAATTAATTTATAAATTGATATTTTACTGTCTCCTTATAATTCTATAACATTATAGCCATCTGTTTTTTTTAATTTTTTGATAAAAATATAAATATAAAATTTCATTTTATTAAAAAATTACTTATAAATATCTTTTAAGAATTTAATTCAGGAAATTAGTTGAATATTATATAACAAACTTAGTTTATTTAAAAAATTGAATGTCTTTTTAAAAAAATATAAAATTTATTTTAATTTATTTTTACTAATGAGTATATTAACATTCTTTTAAAAGATTTGTCAATTACTATTGCTTTTAAAGAGAAGTATTTTAAGTGATTGGATTATTTTAATTTAAAAACATTTTTCTAAATTTGATTGTATTAATGTTTATTATATATATATATATATTATTATTTATTTCACGATATTTATTATTTAATCTATTATTTATATTTAAATCTATTATTTATTATTAAATCAATTATTTATTATTTATTATTTATTATTTATTATATATTATTTATTATTATTTATTATTTATTATTTATAATTTTTTTTTTAGTTATATAATTAAATATTTATTTTATATAATTAATTTTTATAAAATATAATTTATATATTAATTAATAAATAAATATATATATATATATTTATATATATATATATACATTTAATTATATTTATATATTTTATTCATATTTTATTTATTATTATTTTTATAAAATGTAATTAAAAATAGATTTTTCCTTTTTTTTATTTTCTTTTTATAAATATATTTATTATTTATAAATTTTATTAATAAAATATATCTTTTTTAAATCTATAAATAAAAGCCTTTTATTAAAAAATAATTATATTTTATTCTATGTTAAATTCATATTTTTATTAATTATAAAAAAAATTAAAAAAACACATATTTATAATAATTATATAAATTTGTTTCTTTTTACACAAAATAATATATATTTTTTTTTTTAAATATAATAAAAAGTATTGTTTATAAAATATATATTTTTTTTATTTTTTTCTTAAAATTAACTAATTATTTTTGAAATTTTAGATTTTTGTCATTAATATCGTAATTATTATATTTAAAATTATTCTAATAATTTATATTATATTTTTTATATTATACCTACTATTTAAAGATATTTTTATTTTTATTATTTATTTTATTTTATTACTTCTTTTAGAATTTATTAAAGAAAATCTTTTTTTTTTAATTAATAATTTTTGGATATATAATTAATGATTATATTTTTTTGATTATTAAATATCATTATCTTAATAAGATAATAACTTCAATTGCTAAAATTATAATAAAATTAAGGTTGAATTAGAATTTTCCTTTATATTTACATAGATATTATTATAAATTTTTATAAATAATTATATTATACATGATTTTTTTAAATAAGAAATATATTTTTATAATAAACTATGATAAATTAGAGTCTAAATTAGTATTATTTTATGTTTTATGAACTATCATTGTTAGCTTAGCACTTTTATTTTTAGATTCTAATTTTCATTGTTTAATATTTCTGTATTATTGGTTTGGTATTTCTTAAAAAGTATCTTTATTTAGCCTTTCTTTTGAATATCCCTAAATATTATTATTAGATACACTATTATAAATAAAATTTGGATTATAATAATTTTTAACATTAATAGTAATATTATAGTTGTTTTAAAAGAATATTGATATTTTACTTACTGTATCTCTATTAGAGGCTAATACAGCTTATGTTATGGTATAAAAGACTTGATTTTCTCTTGAATTATTAATAAGCATTTACTAATTATAAGAATCGATTTAATAATTATTAATTTTATAACTGTTTTTTTTTTATTTTTAATCTTCGAAAATTATTAATAGTAATAAATACTATTATAGTTTATAATATTTTCTTTTAGAATTAAATTTTCTTAAAAAAAAAGGTTTAATATTATATTATTTTTAATCATAAATTATTTTTTATGGAGATAATTATTATTTTACATAATTTATATATATAAAAGATAAATTTTTAAATTGCCTTTCATTTTAAGATACTTATAAAAATGAATAAAAGTTCTCAAACACAAATATTCATCATCTTCAAAAGTCATTTATTTAAGAATATTTCCTAAAATTTTAGAATGAGCATTTAAATATATTGAATTAAAAAAAATATATAAAATCAATTTTTACTATATGTAGTTTTATTTATCATAAGCATGTATTAATTAAATTAAATTCTTCTAAATTACAAGTTTTTAAAAAATCATTCCATAAAAACATAATTTTTATTCTTATCTGTCATAAACAAAAATATATTTAAATTCGTTTAAACTTTGCAATATTAAAGGATAATATTTAAGAATATTAAGTTATCCTCCCCCCCCCCCTGTTAATAATTGACTATGATTTGAAAAATTATAGTAAGTTTTTAAATAGATTTCTCATAATAATTTAATTTGCTTATTTTAATTTAGCAGAACATTATAAGGTCTAATATAAATATGAGTAGCATCTTTTATTTTCATCTAAGAAGCCACTATAAATAAATAATTCAAAATATAATAAGATTCAGATTTTATAATGTGTTTCATTAGTTTTCTCATTAAAATTAATTATTTTAAATTATTAAGAATGTAATCATAATTCATATTTTTTTTTTATAAGTACAATGCTTTAATTTCACTAAGTTTTCAAGCTCAAGTTAATTTCAGAATACTAATTTATATATAAGACTTTTAAATAAATATATATCATGTATTTTTTTCCTCCCATGCTTTTTTTTAATTATATTTTAGGTTTTATGGAAATTTAATTATTAAATATAAACATTTTTTATAAATAAAATAAGTGTATTTGATAAAATTTATTTAAAAATAATACATTTTTTAGTATAATAAAATGAAGTAATAACAAAAAGGAAATTTTCGTATTAATATAAAATATATAAATTATAAAAATAGAAATTATATGTATATTTTTATTATTTTTTTATATATAATTTATTATATGGTATAATAATTTAATTTAAGGTAATTTTTTTTTAAAAAAAATATGTTATAATCTTTAATCGTTAAGATTTATAAAATTAATAAAATAATATAACTAAAATAAATATTAATATTAATTAGAATTTTTAATCATTTATTTTTTTAAAAAATTATGTAATTAAACAAAAATTATTATGTTTTTAAATGACATATAAACTATTTTATTATATATTTTTTATTTTTGGAACACTTCAATTCTATACCTATAAAAAAAATAAAATAAAAATATTAAAAATTAAAAAAAAAAAAAAAACCGTATAAACACTCTATTAAAAGTATTATTATGCACTTTCAACGTCATTATTTAGTCCTTATTAGCTATTTTTAAATTTATGAGAATCAGCTAATTAAGCTTATCTTGCATCCATAAGCACTTTTTAAATATAAATGTTTCTTTCTTAATCAGACATTTAAACTAAAATATCGTTACTACTATTATTATTATTATTATAAATATTATTACTATTATAAATATTATTATTATTATTATTATTATTATTATTATTATTATTATTATTATTAATAATAATAACTTTTAATTAATATCTTATTAAGTATTAACACTCTATTAAGATGCATACTATTACTATTACTATTAAATAGACTAATTTTTTTATCTTTTTACAATATCTTAAATATTACTACTTAATTTTGTACTTTATTTTAAAGGTTCTTCTATTATATAATTTTAGACCTCAATATTATTAGTTTATTCATTTAAGAAAGTTCTAGTCTATATTTAACTGGCTTTAGCATCGTCTAAAACTTAGTTTTTATTATAATAACTAGTATATATTACTTGTTGAGAATTAGTAGGTATATTATTATTAGGCGCTATTGTATTATTATAATTTTAAGTACTATTATTGCCATATTTATTTACGGTTTCTTTACTCATAGCCAAAACGGCTTAAATTCTAGCATTCAAATCATCATTTTCATATGAATTTACTTAAACTGGAGGTTATTGAACTTCGTAAGCATAACTTGCAGGCTAAACTTTGTAATTATTTATTGTTCTATTATCTAAATTAGTATTTTCGATAGGTTGATATGTTATATTTTGAGGTTAATTAGTCTAATAGACTATGTTAGGAGTTCCTATAAGTTAATATACTACATTAGGGGTTTCTAAAGGTTTATAATTGTCCACACTAACGTATGTAACTTTATTATCCATAGGAACATAGTTTATTTTCGATTCTAAAGGCTAATAAGTTACATAGCTATCTAAAGGTACTTATTTTGGAGAAACTTAAGGCAACTAGCTTTTCATTTAGGGAGAAATTATTTATTTAATTTCTACAGTTGATAATGAGTTTGCTATTCTTACGTTTTTTGTTACACTTAAAACATCTTCGAAAGTGCTTCTTTACATTTCGTTTTCTAATAACATTTTTTCTAATGTATCAGCTAATAGACTAGAATGTTGATTTTTTACTTATTGCAATAATAGACGGATTCGTTCATTTTTTACAATAAAGTTTTCCCTATCATAACATGTGTTACTTACATTTTCTAAAGTGGCAGCTTCTAGAAGAGTCATTCCTATTTAAAAAACTTCATTTTTTGATCTATCATAGAGAGGGATATCCTTAAATTCTTTTAATCCGTTCATTAATTAAGGAGAAACGTAATAATCTTGGGTCATTCCGGATAATAATTGAGTATATGAGGAAAATGGTTGTGTATTTAGGTATACTTCACCTAATTTTATTTATCTATTATTATCTAAAAGGACGTTAAAGGGTCTTATGTCGCTATGTGTCGCATCTTTGGATTTTAAATAAGAAGCTACACTTATTAAGGAATTTAGAATATACCATAATTCAGATTCTTAGTAATGTAAATTGAATTATTTTCTTTCAGAAAGTTCTTGCTTTAGATCATTGGAAAAATATTCATATAATACACCTAATTTGAAAAATGTAGAACAAAATTCGTCTTTTTTTTCAGAATTGAAATTTATTAATTTTACTAAATTTTCATGATCAAGTTGTTAACGGAATTTCAATTCATTTACACGACTTGCCCATTATTATTCATCATTTAAGGTTTTGGTCATTTCGGCATATGTTTAAGATGTCAAATTATTTTTAATAATATTTATATTACCATATCGGTTGTCGTTTAAAGTGTTCATTTTTGTATTTGTTTTAGGATCATATAAGTTACGTTTATATGTAGTTGCATTTTCGTTTCCCATTTTTTATTTTATTTTTAGGTTTTTTTCTTAATAATTTAATTTAATTTTTTTTCTTTTTTTTTTTTTGATTTTTTTTTGATTTTTTTTTTTGATTTTAATCATATAAATTTTCATTATTTGCTTTTATTTTATTTTAAATATTTTTATATTTTTGATTTAAATATAGTAAATTTCTTCCATAAAATGTGAAATAAAAAAAATAAAAATGATCTTCTAATTTTATAATTAATAAATTGATTTTAATTGATAAATTTATAAAAAAAATTTGAAATTTTATTTAAAAAATAATAATTAACTTTAAATATAACAGTATTTATTATGATTTAAATTTATAGAAAAATTAATATAGAAATTTATAATAATAAAAAAATATATATATATATTTTGTATTTGTATGAAGGAATAAAATAATTTATAATATAATTAAACATATTTTAAAAATAAATATTAATTAAATAAAAAAAAAAATATAATTATTTAAAATATTTTATTGTTTAATGATTATTCTTTCTTTTGTATATATTTGTTTTAAATATTTATAATTAAAAACTTATTAAATTTTATTTTTAAAATTTATTAAGGATTTTAATGTTTTATTATTAGTAATTTTTCAAACTTTTTAATTAAAATTTAAAATAATTATATTAATAGTTAATTAAAAAAACAGTTTAATTGAAAATACTAATATAATATATAAAATAACTTGAAATATAAATAAATAATAAATTATAATACATAAAATAAATTATATTATTTTTTTATTTTTTAAAAAAGATTATTTATCGTAAAAGTATATACAAATATTTGAATTTGAATTGTAAATTTTTATAATAATTACAATTTAAGATTATAAAATATTATTTATTTAAAAAAGATTACAAAAAAATAAAATATATTAAATATTCAATTATTATAAATATATATAATATAAAATAATATATTTTAAAAGTAAAAAAAATAAAAATATTAAAAATAAATAATTAAATAATATAATAATAACAAAAACTATTAAAAAATTATAAAAAATAAAATAAAAAAATGTTACTTACTTAATATTTTTAAATAATTATAAGAAAAATATATATTGAATTTATTAAATAAAATATTATAAATTTATTTAAATTAAAAATTAATTAAACAAAATCAATATAAAAATTTAAAAAATATTTAAAATTATTATTAAAATAATAATAAATAAATATATTATTAAATAATTTAATAAATTTATATATATACATAAATATTAATAAATACAATATATATATTATATGTTTTTTTAATAAAATTTTAATTTTTAATAAATAAAACAACTATAAAAATAAAAAATGTAGATAAAATTAAAAAATAGTACAAGGCATAATTTTTATAATTTTTTATAATATGGTTCTGATTATAAACCATTTTAAGGATTGTTAAATAATAATATTCATCTATAAAAATGTTAATAATCTCCAACATAAAATTAACAATAAAACCTTTTTAAACCATTTATATTAGAACGAAATTATTTAGGAAATTTGATTACATAAAGAGATTCTAAAAAAATTCGTTAAAAATCTGAGATATTATTTGATTTAGATTATATTTAAAATAAAAAATCTTGTCATAAATAAAGTCCTAAAGATTTAGTAAAAGTTAAAATAGATAACACCGTGTCTTCTTCTCCTAGATGTTAAATAGTAGAAAAAAATGGGAATTATTTTTTTGAAAAGGGAGGTATATTTAAAATAGAAAACAAAACAGTAAGGAATAACCATAGTATATTAAAAAACAAAGAGGAAATAAATCCTATAAAATAAAGTGTATTAAAAAAATAAGAAAGTTTTTTAAACATATAAACAAATGAATGTCTGACTTAAAATAGTTAAAATAATTATTAATCTAATAATAGTGCATAGAAAAATAATAGTACATAATACTATTTTTAATTAGCAAGTAAAAAGTCTGATTAGAAAAATTTACTCTCTTAAATTTCATTTCAAAAATTATTTGACGAAAAGGATAAAGGTAAAAGTGAAAATAAATAAAAAATAGATTTAAACACTTAATTTATTGTAAAAGTTCCTGTTTATAATAATGGATAATAAAATAAATTAAATTTTAATAAGTCTTAATATAAAATTAATCTTTAATAAATTATTCTTGCCAAAATGAACATTTGTTAAGGACATAAAAAAGCTAAAAGTTAAAAAGCTAAAAGCTAAAAAGCTCTAATTTAAAATAGAAATCATTACTCTAAAGCTTTTCCCAATATTTTTACTTATAATAAAAACTATAATCAAATTTAAAAACATTCTCCTTGTGCTAATTTAACTTAAACTAATAAAAGACTGTTTTATCCCAGTAAAAGTTTGGTTTTTAGTGGTTAATAATGGATAGATGAGCCTAAAAATAATCAATTTTAATAAAAGAAAAATAAAGAAGTAGGATTTGAATAAATGATTTATTAAATTGAATAAAATATGAAAAGTATTTTATTTTTTTCATTATTTTTGTATAACTTTTTTTTTTAGAACAAGTAAATTTAGAAATATCTGAAAGTAAAGGCAAACTTCTTCACCCTGAAGAAAACAATTAACTATAATATCATATTGAATTTAATGAAATATAAAAAGATTCTAATTTATTTAAAAAAAGTATTAATTAATGAAATTAATATTTAAAAAAGATTATTGAAATAAAATAATAATATTTTCAAAACATATTTATAGTTAAAATAATAAATATTATATAAAATTCTAATATAATTTATTTTTATATATATGTAATATGTATATTCAATAAATCAATTTTTAATAATATTTTAAGATTAATTATATAAATAAATTTTAACTTTATTAATATTTTTTTTATTAATAAAGTATCATATTCTAGTACTTTTTAATTTGTTTATATTATTTTAATATATTATTCAGTGTAAATAAATATTTTTATTTGTTTTATTTATTTTCTAAATAATAGTAATATGAATAATTATATATTGATATAAATTTATAGAAATAAAAATATATTTATAAATAATAATCATTTGTATAAAATTGAAATCTATAGTATAGGCAACTTTAAAATATTTATAACATTAATATTTTAGTTAAAATAAAATTATATGTATATTGTTTTCTAAAAAAAGAAGTAAATATTATATAATAAAATTATATTTAATTGTAATTTTGTAAATATTTTGATTTATATTTAAGTATCAAATATTAAATTTTCTTAGCAGAATAAAATAATAAGTCTTTTTTTTATTAAAAAAATACAGAATTTTTTTTACTTCGAATTTATTTTAATATAAATTAAAAATTTATGTTAAAGTTCGAAGTAGAATATAAAATAAAAATAAGCTAATTTAGATGTTATAACTTAATATTACAAATAAAATTTAAAAAGATAGTTTTTTAATATTTATTACGATAATAATTATAAATATCTAAATAATGACTATATAAAATATTACAATTATGTAAATTCTAAAAGTGTAGTAAAAATATAATTTAAATTTATTTAAAATTAAATAAAAGATTTATAATTAAATGATTTAGAATCAATGAAAATAAGGACAGAATAATTAGAAATAGATATGTGATTTTAGAATAAATAAAAATAATTGATTAAGCTATATTAAAAAAAATATATCTAATTAGAATTTAAAGATAAAAATTATATTTATAAAAAATAACTTAATAATAATATTTATTTATCTAAAAAAAATATACATATATTCAAGATCAAAGAAACTATATATAATTATAAGTCCTAAAACTAAAATTATGATGATAATATTTATATTTAATTTATGAATTCATTAAATAATAAATATTTTGGAAAATTTAAAAAAAAAACTATAAAATTAAAAATAAAATCAATAAAAAGTTTTATATATTAACATATAAAATTGAAAATAAAAATAAATTAAAATATTTAAATTATAATATATTTCATTGATTAACTATTTTTTAAATAGACTTTTTTATTTAAATGATTTTAAAATACTTATATTTATAAAATAATTTTTAGTTTAAAAAATAAATTAATAAGAGTTATATTTTATCAAATAAGGTATTTTAATATTAAATATTTAATTATAACTTTTAATTCTAATAAAATATTATATATATATATATATATATATTTATATATATATATATATATATATATATATATAATTATAATTAATTTTTTTTTATATTTAGATATATTTCTGTGTATTTATACATTTTTGTTTATCTATATATATTTTTTAAATTGTTAATATTATTATATATAACATTAAAATATATTTAATGAAACTTTATTTTTTTAATAATAAAAGTTTATTTATAATATTATTTAAATTTTATTTTTTATTTTTCATTTCTTATATTATATGTAATATTTTATTTATTAAAAAATTAGCCATAAATTATTTTTATATCTGATTTTTATATTTATTTAATGATAATAAATATTATTAATTTATTAGTTAAATTATTTATATGATATTAATATTTTTTATTTTTTATTATATTTTTTTTCATGTCTTAATATATTTTTTAATAATCAAATTCTTAGTTTATATGCTTATATGTTATAATAATATTTTTTTTAAATAAATTTTTTTTATATATAGATATTATTAACTGTTTGTTTTATAAACACAAATATATTTAAAAAAAAATTTAAATTAAAAATATTAAATATATAAATAAGAAAAATATAAAAAATATATTTATAGATAAAAAAATAATTAATAATAATTTTACTTAAAATATAAATGGAAGTAACTTTAGAAAAGTAATATATTTTTAATCAATTAATAAATCATTTTTATATTATATTATTAAAAATAAATAAAAGTTTTGTGGGAGAAATAAAACGAAAATTAGATTAAGAATATACTTCAGGTGTATTTGCTTAATAAGCTTTGATTAAAATTTTTAAATTTTTTGA
The DNA here is from genome assembly GCF_000220395.1 of Ichthyophthirius multifiliis. Classification (NCBI taxonomy): domain Eukaryota; phylum Ciliophora; class Oligohymenophorea; order Hymenostomatida; genus Ichthyophthirius; species Ichthyophthirius multifiliis. The sequence goes on from NW_004086143.1 coordinate 153,917, forward strand.
TTTGTCGAATAGTGGTTTTCTATGTAAAAATTAATTTTTTAGAGGTTTAGCTAAGCTGGGAGTTGTTCCTCAAATTTAAGTACCTTATTTTATATAATTAATAATAATTTTTTATATTTAATTTCACATTTATATTATTTAAAAAAAAAAGGATACAGACAAAATATTTGCATGCTTTGATAAAAATGAAACCGAAAAAATTGACTATAAAGAATTTGTTTAAAATATTATGCAAATAAGCGATTTTTCAAATATAATTCCTGATAAAATATCAAAGTAATATTTTTTTATTAAAATTTTTAAATATAAAAAAAGTTGCAAAAAATAAGAAAATATTGGATATTAAAAAAATAAACTTCCTAAAAATTATTAATAAGTGTAAATGAAAAACATATAAATTGTTTTAATATTAATTTTTTTCTATTTAAAGCTGTTAATAGTTTTGTTAAAAAGTATAATAAATATTAAAATAAAGAGGATTAGCAAGTTTATTAGGATTAGGAATTATGTTCAAAGTAATTATATTTTAAATATTTTTATAAAAAATAAATAAATAAATAGAGTATGACTTTAAATGGAAAAAAGTAAATAAATTAAGATCAATTCGAAAACGCTATAAGAGAATATAAAATATATGAAGAAGCTGATGTACTTAATCAAGTATTTTAATTTTTTGATAAGCATGATAATGGTTTAATTAATTATGAGGACTTCTTAAATTATATTAAGGTAAAAAATAAAATAAAGATTTTTTAAAAATAATAAAAAGATGCCATATAATAATTATAGAACAAGCTTAGTTACTCAAATATTTAATTAATTAGACAGGGCAAATGTAGGTGTAATTAATAATTATTTGATAAAATCAAGTTTTAACCCTTAAGCCCATCCAGATGTACTTTAGAATAAGAAATCTTAGGAAGATGTAAATTTAGAATTTAGAAGTTGCTTTGAAAGTTATTTAGATTATAGAGTAAAAAAAAAAAAGATTATATTATACTAATAAAAAACAAAAATCAAGGATATTTTAGATGATAAAATGACTATGGAAGATTTTTTAGATTTCTATTCTTTTTAAATTCATCATTGGTTAAAAGATGAAGATTTTAAAAACTATATTATTTCTGTTTGGAGATAAGACTCTTATTAAAAAAGCGTTTGTAAATAATAATAATAATAATAATAATATTAGTAATAGTAATTTTCGCCTGCGTTTTAAAATAATTCACCTGCTAGGAAATCTCTTTTATAATTAAATAACACCGAGAATTAAAGTATTTAATCATAAAAAAGATAAATGTAAAATTAAGAACAATAATTAAATAAAGAAGCGTTATCTTAATTATCAAAATAATAATACAGCAGAAATTCAAAATATAAAAATAACGAAGATACTATTAGTATAGCATCTTAAGCTAGTTAAGCTACAAATAGCAAATATATGAGAGATAATAATGTTTCTGAAAGATAACTAGAACTTATTCTAATCAGAATTAAAAATAGATTAGCAAGCAGAGGAGCTAAAGGATTCTTATAGATGGAAAGGATATTCAAAGTTTTTCTTAAAAATTATTTTATTTTTAAATATTTAAAATAAAAAAAATAGATTGCTGATACAGATGACGATGGAAGAGTTAATTTGAATGAATTTAAAAAATGTATAAGAGATTCTAGAATAGATGTAACTGATTCAGAAATCAATATTTCTTTTAATTTGTTTGATCCTGAAGAAAGTGGAACTATTAACTTCTTTGACTTTTTAAATACATTGAAAGGATAAATGAATGAATTCAGATTTAATATTGTAGACAGTATTTTCGCAAAAATCGATTATAATAATACTGGAATTGTCACAATTTAAGATATTCAAAGATAATTTAATGCAAGAGCACATCCTGATGTAAAAACTACTAAAAAGCATGAAGATGAGGTTTATTAAGACTTTTTTGCGAATTTAGAGCTACATAATAAACTTTATGTATTTTTTTTTTTATTTTTTTTTATAAATTTAAAATAAAAGAGTGGAGTTGTTAATTAAGAAATTTCAAAAGAACAATTTTTTGATTATTTCAATAATTATAGTGCTTCTATTTAAGATGATTAGTTTTTTGAAACTATTCTAGTTAACACTTTTAAATTATCTTAATAAAATTAACTTACTAGTAAATATGCAGGTATTTTATTAATTATTTTTTAATTTCTATATGCTCATATTTTTAGGTCATAGAAATATGTTCGATCCTCTTAAAAAAGGATTTCTTTAAGATCATCATAGATATCTTATTAACGGAGGTTCTGTAAGTTCTAATGCGCCTTATGGTACATTTTAAGAACCTACTGATTATGCTACTTAATAAAGACCTTATAGCACTTAAAGCAGATAATCCCCTGTAAGATAAAAGAGTCAATAATAATATTAAAATAGTTCTAATGCGTATTTGTTTTTATTAGTATTTTATTTTAATTATATTTATTGTTTAAAATAAGATTATCTGAATGTTAAGACGAAATTGATCCTTTAGAAGAATTAAAAAAGAAACTTAATTAAAGAGGAATAAGAGGATATTTAAAATTATATAGCAAATTAAAAAGTGCTTATAATTAAAAGAAAATAAGTTCTAGTGTTTTCGCATAGTGTTTGTAAGAATAAAGAATTTAATGTAATGAATGCGAATTTATATTTTAAAAATACTCGAATTAATAAGGTTTCGATTTAGACTCCTTTTTTAAAGACCTTAAAGGAAAAATAAAAGAATAAAGATAAGCATTAATAGTTTATGCTTTCTAAATAATGGATAATAATAGATGCGGTGAAGTTTAATTAGATGATGTTTTATGTATTTATATAAATTTGATATTTTTTTATGTTTTTTTATTTAGAAAATTATAACTGTTAAGAACACCCCTATGTTAAAATCGGAAAACTTACTGAAGATGAAGTCTTAGTAGATTTTTAAGATTCTTTTGAATCACATTTGACTATTTTTGTAAACTATAAATTGTTATATATTTATTTTTTAATTAATTTTTAATAATGAAATAGAATTAAAGTAATTTGAATAAAGGAAAAGTTCATTTTAATGAATTCTTTGAATTCTATCACATTATTAGCGCTACAATTGATGATGATTAGTTTTTCGAGGACATGATGGTCAATTGTTGGAATATATAATTATGAAAATCAATATAAATGAAAAAAAATTCTTAAAATTAATATTTTTTGAAAATTTAATTAATCTTATTTTATAAATAAATAAAATTTTTAATTCATACTATTTATAGATATACTATAAAAAAAAAAAATCAAAGTCATGTCGTCTCAATATTTTATAAAAATTTTATTTGTATATTATTTTTAATTATTTAACAATTTTCTATTTTAGTTTATTTTTCTTCATTTTATATTTAATGCACATTAAAAATTTTATCTGAAGATTAAAATTATTTTTATAATTAATTATTTTCTTATTCAAATCTATTTATAAATAAATATTATTATAAACAAATAAAAATTATTAAAATAACTTTTGATTGAATGAAAAACTTTTAAAAACGAAAAGATCATTATATGATGAAGGAGAGTCAATTAGAACTTATTATAAAGTTTATCTATTGAAAATTTTTAAATCTTATTAATTTTATAAATTTAATTAATGGGGACTTTTTAACTTTAGTTATCTCATTTTTTCCCAATCGATGTCTTGAAAAAATGGTTAACTTAAAACATTAGAAGTACCTTAAGGTCCATAACCTAATCTTTTATATGGCTAAATATAAAAATAAAAAAATCATGTAAATAAATGTAGAAAATAAATATAATTTTACATTTACAACTAAAAGCTATCTTAAAAATAATTAGGCATCTTTAGAAATATAGTTAGGCATTGGAATATCTTTCTTTAAAATTTTAAATTAAAATTATTGAAAAATAGAAAATTTATTTATATCTATATATTCTTTATTTAGTTAAAAAAAAATATGTATCATATACATAATTATTAATAATAGATAAATTATATATATATACTATTTAACGAAAAATAAAAATATAGTTTTTACAATAAAATAAATAAATATTAAACTTTACTGTTATTATATCATTAAACATTTTTTTTTTATTTCCTGAATAAAAAGGTGGTGTTCCAGTTAACATTTCATATACTAAAGCTCCATAACTCCACCAATCAACAGCTTTATTGTGTCCTTATTCTTTTTTTTTATCAAAGTTTGATAATTCATTTTTTAAAATAATAAATTTATTTATTACTCAATATAATCTCTGGTGCTAAATATTCAGGAGTACCACAAATACTATATCCAGGCATTTGATCTTTTTTTTTTTTTTAAATAAAAAAATTAATATATATAACCAGTAACATCTGTTTTGGAAAGTCCAAAATCAGCCAATTTAACATTTCCATTTTAATCCAATAAAACATTTTCAGATTTTAAATCACGATATATAATATTATTACTGTGCAAATGCTCTAATCCTAATGCTATTTAGGCTGCATAAAATTTTGTTGTTCTTTCTGTAAATTTGCCGTGCTTTTTTAAATGATAAAAAAGATCACCACCATTCATAAAATCGACAACTAAATATAATTTCGATTGTGATTAAAATGCATATCTTAATTTTACTATAAATTAATTTTCTATTTTTTCTAGTATTTATATTTCGGCCATTTATATGTCGAAAATGTCTTTCATTTTTTATTATATTTTTCTTTATTATTTTCATAGCATATAGCTTTTCTATTTTTTGATTTTTATTATTACATTTTTTTTTTTTACATTCATTTATATTATTCACTAAAATTACTTTACCATACGAACCTTATCCTAGTATCTTTTTATATAATTTTTAATTTTGATTTTTTGCTTGTTATTTGTTTTTACCTTTATTAATTAAAAATCTTAGATATCTACTTTTTTTTATTAAAAAGTTAAACTTAAATCTTTATCTTTTTCAGCTAAATTCTAATTTTAAATGAAAGATTATTAAAATATTTCGTCTTTTTATAAACAAATGTTTCCCATTTTTTATATTTAATTTTTTTTTAATTTAATGTGTTTTTTGCAATGCATAAAATAAAATTTGATTTTTTTAATTATACATAATTATATTTTAAACTATAAATGTAAATTAATTACTGAATTAATTTACTAAAGTTTTTATTACTATGGAAAAAAATTATTAATAAAGATTTAATAAATAAGTCATATAATATATTTCGTAATAAATTATTTTTATTTAAATTTTAATAGAAAATTTATTTTAAATCAATATTTAATATAAATTATATTTATAAATATAAATAAAAACTATAATACATACTAAAGTTTTTAATAGTAATATATTTAAAATAATTAGATAATAGAGATAAATTTTAATAATTTTATATAAAATGAAAAAATGAGTTTAGATTATTGTAAAATATAGAGTAAAATAAATCTCCTATTTATAAACCTTTAATTTTTATTAATTTTAGTTCCTATTAGTTTTTCATATATCTTTTGAAAAAAGTTACTTATTTTATTATGAGGGAAGAGTTTCAATATTTTATTTTATTTAAAATAAATATTTATGGATCTTTTATTTTTTATTTATAAAGAGATATTTATTAATATATATTAGACAATATTATAAAATAATTATTATATTTATTAAAATTTAATACAGATATTTGTTATTTTTTCTCTTTTCTAAAATATCAAAATTATTTAAATTATTATTTGATATAAAAATATATATTTTTATAAAAAGTGTTATTTATGTTTAATATTTATAATAGTTCAAAAAACATAGTATTAAAAACTATCGATGTTTTTATTATATTATAGTTGAAATTCTAAGTAAAAAAAAACATTTAAAAAATTATTTAGAAAAAGCAAAAAATTTATTATATTAATAAAGTAATATTATTTTTTATAATATATATCAAAATAAAATTATTGAAATACATCAATCAATAAATTATTTATTTTTTAAATGAAATTTTAATAATATAAATATTTAAATTATATTTAATTTTATTTTATTTTGATAAAAATGTATTTTAATTTTTGTTTAATTGATTAATTTTGTTACTTAATTTATTATTTTTCAATTTTCTTAACTATTATAATCATCATATTAATTCTATATTTTCTAAGAGTTTATATCATTGTTTTTCTTTGATTTTTCTTCAATAATTGAAATTCCATTGGCTTTCAAATAATTTTTAATTTTTTCATTTTCAGTAAGATTTTGTTATTTTCTATTTTTATTTCTTTATTCTTTTAATTTTGTTTTTAAAATTTAAATAAATAAAATATATTTTTTTAATAATATAACATTTTTTTTAATTTTCTGTAGTAATTTTAATTTAATTAATATTTTCTAGTTTATCAGTTTCTTAAAATAGAAAATCGTTTTCTTCAAAATCATATTTATTAGATTCAGAAAATTATTTGATTAAAATATTGTTATTATTTTTATTATTTTTTTTATTTAAATTATTAGTAATGTCAACAAAAAAGTTCTAATTTTTTTTCTAAAGTACATTATTAATAATATTACAACTCATACTATCTTATTTTTTAATTAATAAAACATCTTTTTCACAATTACTAGTCTAACAATACTTATAATATTACTCGTATATATTCTATAATAAATCTTCTACAAATTAACAAGCAATAGAAAATACTTCTTATTGTTTAGAACTTACACATAAATGTAAAGGCTCTTATGATTCTTTTTTTTCAAAAATAATATTTTGCTCCATATAAAAAAATTAAAGTTACCTTATTTATTTGGTCCTTCTTTATATCCAGAACCTATTCCTCTTAATCTTAGTTTAACTATGTTCGTTTAATCATCTTTTTCATTAATATAGCCTTTTTAGTTGCTTGCGTCTATGCATTTTTTAATTATAGATTTCATATTCTCTCCTTTGGATCCTATAATTTTTCTGGCTATTTAGAAGTCTTTATCATTTTAAATTTAAATTTCGTACCTGCATGTATATTTTAAATTATTTCCTTAATTTTCTTAACTTTCTTTAGCTTTTGGAAACTCTTGTATTGATGGATAAAAAGGAATGGTATTATTATTCATTTGTTTTTGTGTAAACTTCTTTTCGTACCATTCTAATTTTATTCGTAAATTTAATGAAGATATTTCAAATCCATCTAAAGAGTTTAAAGCAAAAAATGCACTTATTAAATCTTCGAAAATTATCAAAGCTTTCTAATGCGTTTATATATGCACATTTACATTTCCGAATCTTTCAAAAACCTTTTTTTGTTTTTTTAATTTTTTTAATTTTTCTTTTTTTTCAAATATCTAATTTTTACTCCTATTATATCCTCCTTTTCTATTTCATATTCTGATTTATCTTCTGATATTTAAATTAGTATAAACTATAATTTCGGCTATATTTTTTAATTTTTATGTTAGAAAGTTTTTTTTTATTTTTTTACTTCTTGATTTTCAAATTTGGATATTATTTTAGTTCTATTTTATTTATTTTACATTAATTAAAGTAAATGTAAGCCGTTCGTAAGTTTTTTAGGTTATTATTTTGAATTTTAATTTAATTAAGATGTTTGAAAAGAAGGGAAATCATCTGAGGACTATTATTTTTAGATTTTTTTTAGTTTTTTTTAAAAAATGTTTTTATTTTTTTTATTTTTATATATATATATTAAATATTATATTTTTATTTTTTTTAAGGTTTTTGCTAATTATTTGGTTTGTTAATATAGTTAATATTATGAACAGTTTTATTTATTTTTTGATTTTTTGATTTATTTACAAATTCGTTTTTAGGAGAGTTTTGATAAACTTCGTTTAAATATTAATTGTATTGTTATTCGTTAGAAAATTAATTCATATTTTTTTTTTTTTTTAATTATTTATTATTTTTATTTATATTTTTTATTTTTTGAATTTTGGTTTGTGTTTTTTTTTTTAAATATATGTTTTAACTCATAATATATTTTATGATTATATTTAAAAAATATTATAAAACTTATTTTTTTTGAATTTAAATCAATTAAATAAATAAAACTTAATATTTACAATACATGATATATAAAAAACCATTAAATTTTATTTTTTAATATAATCAATCTATTATAATAAAATAAAATAATAATTAAATATAAAAAATAATTAATATATAAAAAATATATAAATTGAATTAAATTTTTTAAAAAATTTATATATAATTATAAAAAATAATATATATATATATTATTTTAATATATATTTATATATATATATATATATATATATATATTTTTATTATTATATATATTAATATATATCTTTATTTATTTAATTTTTTTAAATTACTTAATGTTAGTATATATTTTTTTTTTTTATAATAATAAATCCTATTTCGATATAATAAATTATATAAATTATAAAATGAAAGAAAAAAAATGTTTAAATAATAATTATTCTTAATAAATACTTTTTAATATTTAATAATAAAACCGCATATAAATATAATTTGATTAATTATTTATTTCCTATAATATATCTAAACATAATTTAAATAAATTAATATTACTTAAACTAGATTAATTTTTTAAATAATAACCTACATATGTTTAAATCGATAATTTATTTTAAAATATGGAATGTAATTTTTAAAAATTTAGCATCTCCTTTAAAATTTATATTAAATCTTAAAAAATCTTAAAAAAAATATTTATAATTTCGAATCTAAAAATGAATTTTTAGATAAAATAAATAATATTTTAATATAGTATATATAAAAAAATAAAAATGATAGAAATGATGGATATTCCAAAAAAGAACAAAGATTAAATAAAAAAATTTTGTTTTTTTTAAGAGAATTTAATGATTAAAATTTAATAATAAAATTAGAAAATACACAAAATTAATAGATTATTCATTTTTTATTATAAATTATTATTAAATCACGGCTAAATTTATTAAACTCAGCAGAAAACATTATAATTAATAAATTTTTTTAAGAATATTTAATTGATTTTAGGAAAAAAAATTAATATTCTTTAAAAATGTCTATATATATTGGTCTTATATTTTCTAAAAAACGCATTGAAGAAGAAATAATGCCCAAAATATTAAATTTAATTAAACGTACAGTTGAAAATGTTTAAATTTTGGTAGAATTTTTGTAAAATATAAACAATTTTTCTCTTGACTTTTCCTGTTTTGCCTCAGAAATAATCCTTAAGCATTTAAAAGACTATATTTTAGGTTTAGATGATGTTTTTTTGTCCACTTAATGTAGTTTAGGAGGAAGTTTATTATGTAAATTTATTAAGAAACGAGAGATTTTAGAAGAAATAATTTTTGGAATAGATAGAATAGTCGAAAATACTAATGATAATGAAAAAAAGATGAGGTTTTTGAAAATTTTAGAGGGATTTTTTGAAAGAAATGACAAAAACGATTTTTTTTAAATTATATATGGAATTCTTATAAAAAATATTAATATGGTTTAAAATAAATAAATTCTGGATGATTTTGAGTGTATTTTGCAAAAAATGGAAAAAAAAGAAGAATTTATTGATAAAAAAAAAGCAGGACATTTTAATGAGAAATAATATGAAATTTTTAAGGAAGAATAAGAAGAGTTTTTTGAGGAAAATTGGATTGTTTAAGTTAAAAAAAGATTAAATATTTAAAATTAAAATAAGTTTTTTTAGCTTGCTGTCTGTATGTCTGGAAGATTTTGGTTAAGAAAAGGAAAAAATTAATTTTCGGATATTATTAGTGGATAAATATTTAATAATTGCGTGAAAAATTTGGCTAAATTAGTGACTTTGGCGGATGTTTACTTAGCGGGGTTAAGTTGTGAGATTTTATAAGAAAAAAAGTGGGAATAATGGTTTTTTTTGGATGGGATTTATGTAAATAAAAGAGAGTTTTTAGAAACTATGAATGAGCTTGAAAATTAGTTATTTTTGGATGTTTTAGAAAATATCCTTTTGGTGAAAAAAGAACTTTTAGATGAGGAAATTTTTGTTTTAAGTAATGGATTTTTACATGGGTTCTTACATAGTGACGTTGGATTTGGAAAAATTCGGAGTTTTTTGTAAAAAACACAATTGAAAGATTATTAATTTAAAAATATATTTTGTGTTTTGAGTTTAAGCTGTTTTTGGAGTTTGTATTTGGTTTGGGAAGAGAAAAAAAATTAGTTAAAAAAAGAAAAAATGCTAATTTGTATGGATTTTTTGATTTATGGATGGGAAAAAATGTGTGCTTTGGAAAAAAATGATTTTTTAGGAATAGTTTTGTGGAGTTTTGGACATGGGATTTTTTCGTAAAAATAAAGGGATAAATGGATGGGGGTTTTAGTAATAAATAAAGGAAAAATTTAAGATGTTTTAAAGTTAAAATGGTGGGGAAAATGCGAATTTTTAATAGGAAAAAAAATGCTTTTGAAAATTAATAATGAGGTTTGGAGAAAAAATGTTGGATATTTTTTCTCTTTTTTAGCATTTTTGGAATTCTATGAAGTTTTAGATGTTTTTGGTGAGTTTTTTGAATATTTAAATGTTGAAAAAATCGAAAGTTAAATAGATTTGACTAGTAAGGAATTCGAAGAATTGTATTTGAGAAAAATGAAGGCTTTTTTAGAAAAAGTGGGTGTTTTTAAAGAATAAAATATAAAAAAAGAAGAAGAAAAAAAACATATTTTCGAAGTTTTTTGGGAAAAAGAAGGTGGCTTTATTAGAATTTTGGAAAAAAATAAAGAATAAAAGAAGGGATTTTTAGATGATGAGGAACTATAGTTAAGAAAAAAAGAAGAGTTTTTGGAAAAGTTGAAGTTTTATTTTGATTTAGGATGTGTTGTTTTTTAAAGTTTTTCTAATAAAATTGGTTTTGTAAAAGTTTTTTTTGAAAAATTTAATGGGAAAATTATTTAATTACTTAAATGGAAAGAAACTCATTTTTTTTATGAGAATATAATGGGAAAAATATGGGAAAATTTCTGGAATTTGTAAAAAGAAGGTGTTTTTTAAACTAATAGAAATTTCATTATTATGTTTTTTTTGGATTTATTTTATTAGGGATTTTGTGAATAATTAGAGTTTATTTAAGAATATGAAAAAATTTTGAATTTCATTAATTCAAATGAATAAGATTTTTGGGTTTTGGAATTCTTTCATTAAATAAATTTGAGGATTTTAAAAGGGGATAATTAACATATGAATGAGTGTAGAAGGAAAGCTTTGATTTTTTATTTTTAAAAAGAAAAGTGTTAGAAGTTTTTGGAAGATGTTAGTATCGTTTTGGAACAAAATATTAATATTTTGGCTTTGAATGAAGATTAGTTTGGAAATTTAATGGAAAAAATAGGATAACAAGGTGTTTAAATGAAAGGATTTCTGAAAAAAGTACTGAATTTGGAAGAAAAAGGATAAAAATGCGTACTTAGAGGAATTTCAAAATATAAAAATGCATTTAATTTGGAGTTTGAGGAAATTATAAAACTGAAAATTTTATAAAAGAAGTGCAGAAAAGAGGAAAATATGGAAATTAATATGGAAAAGTTAAAAAAATGGAATGGTTTTGGATAATTTTTGATAGAAAATAATATTGATAATATAAATATTTTAACTGATTTATTAATTGAAAATAGCAAAAATAATATAGAATATTAAAAAATAATTTATAAGAAATATTTAGAAGGAATTATTAATTTCAAAAATAACGAAAAGAAAGAACTTTTTTTTATTTATTATATTAAGAATAATTTAAATAATATTAATTTAAATTCTGAATAAATAAAAGATATTTTAAATATTTTAATGGAAAGATTTTATTTTAGTGAAGTTTTAGATGAATGTATTAATTGTGGAATGTAAATTATTAAGAAATATGCATAAAATTAAGGAAATCAAATAGTTTTAGTGCTCGAAAAATATCTAAAAATGAAAGATTAGTCGGAAAAATAGGCATTTTTGGTTTGTTTTTTTCTAGGATTATGTGCTCCTTTTGTAAAAAATAAAGTCTATATGGAAAATTTATCAATTAAGATAATTGAGTTTTTTAATAATGTGGAGTTTACGGTTTAAAAAAATATTGCCAAAAAAACACTGCCAGATATTATAAATTTATTTGAAAATACTCAGTATTTAATAAAAGACAGTTTTTAGAATGTTTTAAAAGATAATTAAATAGTAAAAAAACTTTCTTTAAGTTATTTTTTATCTGGATTGATAAAAGGATAAGGAATTTTAGAATTTTAGAAAGCACAAATATTAGAAAAAATATCAGTTTTGGAATAAAATGAAGGATTTTGTAAAAAATCAGTCGTTATTTTATTATTAGGGCTTTAAGATGTGCTTGGTAAACTATTAGATCCTTATAATATATAAATTTTAGAAATTTTAAGCGGATTTTTTGGGGAAAATAATGAGTTTTTGTAAGAAAAAATACAGGAAAATATCGATTTTTTAATAGAAAATTCAAGCTCTTTTGTTATTATGAAAATCGTATTTTTTTTAATCGAAAATTTTGAAAAGGAAACTGCTTGGAAAGCCAAAAATGTATTTATTTATTGTTTTAGGATGGTTATTATTAAAAAATAGAGACTAATATAGAAAACTATACCTTTAATATTTCCTTTATTTTCTAAAACTATACTAGAAGAAACACATCCAAAAGTAAAGGAAAATGCGAATTAGGCAGTTTTTGATACCATCAAATTAAATTAAAATCCATAAATGAAAGCTATAGAAGAGTTATTGCCTTTAGCATTGTAAAATAGATAGGATTTTATTTTTAAAACCATAAAGAGGTTTTCTGAGTAAAGTTTTAGTTATTTTTTAGATAGAGTATCAATTTCATTAATTAAGCCTGTTTTATTTTATGGACTTTTAGGGGAAAATGCAGGCGAAGTATGTGTTTTAGTGGGTAATTTTTACAAAATTGTAAAAGAAAATGACTGGTATATGTTAGAAAATGTTTTAAAAGAAGTTAGAAAAGCAGGCTTTTCAAACAATAATTTAATAAGGGAAAAAGCGATGAAGGCTTTGGCAAAAATTGGGAAGATTTAGGGAAAACAATATGAAAATTTGAAATATTTTAAGGAGTTTTTGATGTAAAATAAACATCTTTCACAATTCGAAAAAATGGGAGTGGCTTAAGGAATTGCCGAAAATTTATTTGGGATGAAAATCGAAGAAATTAGAGAAGAATTGGAAGGACTTATGGAAGTTTTTTAGAAGAAAAATTTAATCAATAAAGATGGAATTGTTTTGGTGTTTTTTTATTTGGAATAAAGCATTTTTTTAGGAGGGTTTAGAGAATATTTCGAGTGGGAATTATTAGAGGATTTTGTAGAATTTATTAAGAATTTTTTAGGGGATGAAGAGGAGAAAGTTAGAGATGTTTCGGCGAAAATAATGAAAGGATTAGTACTTCATTATGGAAAAAAATGTGTTTTTGAATGTATATTAAATGGGATTTTGGAAGAAAATAGCAAAAGAAGAATGGTTTATGTAAATTTAGCGGTTGAAATAGTAGAAATGTGGCATAAATAAGTTAAAGAGGAAGATTATTGTAAAGAAAAAAGAAAATTTTTCTATGATATAGTAGGACTAATATGGATTTTAAGAGATGATATAGAAGATTAAATAAAGAATTTGTGTGATAAAACATGGGAAAGTAAAGAATTCAAAATAAATAAAATTATTTTAGAAGTTTTAATAAATAAATATTCAATAATTTTAAAAAGATAATAGTAAATTAAAAAAAATTAATATAAATATTTATATTAAATAAAAAATAATGATATATTATATAATTTTATAAAAATATTAAATTAGATTTTTTTAATAAAATAATTATTTATATTTAAATTAAATAATATATATATTTATATACATAACTTTATATATTTTTCTTTATAAATTAAATAATTTTATTTATTTTTTATATATTTAGTGCCTCAGCTTTAAAAATTATTTTTTTAAATTCATTGAAGTTTTTTGTTTAGAAATATGGTGAATTTTATTTTAATTTCATATTAGAAATTTGTAAAAAAGGGTATAAAATATATGGTACATTGCATTTTTTAGGAGAATATATTAATTATTTTAATTAAAATTAATTAATATTTGAAAATATGAATAATCTGATTGATATATTTAAATTTTTTATTTTTTAAAAAGATCAAAAAAAAGGTGTTTTATTTTGTCTTAAAATTATTGTAGAAAAATTTGGTGATTTTTCATATAATTTTTTGAATTAAATTTTTTAGTTTGGAAAAGAAAATTAATTTTTCGAAGTATTTTAAGATATTGTTTAGTGTGATTCTTATGTTATTATGGAGTTTATGAAGCCTTTTTTGATAAAATAACCAATTCCGTTGTTAGTTATATAGATCATAGTTAATAATGCTGAAATTTTCGGAAAACATTTTAATGTTTTTTTTTAAAAAAATGGTGTTTTTCAAGCTTTTGTGAATGAACTTTAAAAAGAATAAATAAGCTAGGAAAAAAGAGAGATGATTTTATTTGCAATTAACTTAGTTTCGGTTAATTTAAGTTAAAAAAACGCATAAGATTTACTATAGTTTTGTATTAATATAATTAATGATAGTAAAAATTAAAATTAATTAGAAATTTTTCTAAATATAATAAAATTTTATTTATTAAAATCTCATTTTTCGATAAATATATTAAATAAATAAATTATTGAGATTGTTTGTCCGTTTATTTTTGAAAAAAACCCAAAAATAAATAAAATTTCAAATTAGATTTTAAGTTGTATTTTTGCAATGAAAAATATAGAGTTTTTTTAAGATTATTTATAAATATTTGTTTTAGGATTATAAAATAATTTAGAAAATATGAAAGATTTAAAACTTATATATGGATTTAATAATAATAAGGAAACTGGAGATGGAGATGGAGATGGAGAAGAAATAAAAAATTATATAGAAATGTTAACTATTGTTTTGGTTTATAAAAATAGTTAAATACTAAATTAAGGAATAAGTTTGTTTAAAATTATTATATAATATACAGATATATAAAACCTATAAGTAAATAAATATATTTATATTTTTATTTATATTTATATATATTATATATTTATTATATATTATATTATATATATTTTTAATTTTTATTATTATTTCAATATATTTAAAAAAAAAAAAATCATATATTTTTATATTAGCCATATAATTTTAAATTAATTGGATGCTTAATTAGAGTTTTAATACGAAATTCTAAATTATAAAAATAACAATAAATTGATATATTGTAAATTTTTACTAAACTTTTTATTAAAGGAATCGATATGAAGGCATTTATTCCATAACTTTAGTCTACTTTTTTAAAACTTTGTTATTCTTCTTCTTATGATAAGGAATTTTTAAAACTTTTAAGCTAAAATTTTTGTTAATTGGTTATTTTGGCATTAAGAAAAGATTTCATATTAAATGAATTATATATGAAATGTAAAGAAAGTGAAGAAAAAAGTCCTTTCTTGTATATTATTTGCAGGTTAATTAAATATAATTTTTAAAAGGCGAATAGTAAAATGTTTGCTAAGGCCTTATTGGATAAAATATTTGATTAAACAATAAAAATATAATAAGAAAATTTGGAATTTAATGGAGAAAATATATATAAATGCGCAAGTATTATAGGATTTTGTAGTAATTATGTTGAAGAGTAAAAAGTTGAGTTGTTTTTGAAAGAATAAGTCTATTTTTTGGATAAAAAAGTTTATTTTCGAAATTTTTTGAATGTTTTAATGTTAATTTTTAGAAACAATAATCAATTTTAAATACCAGAAAGATTTGGGGAATATTTTTTAGAGAAAAAAAATTAAATTTAAGGAGAGTTTTAGGAAGTTTGGATGCATTTTTTGTAGAAAGTTTAAAATAAAAATAGTAATTTAGTTGTTTTGTAATTCTTAAAATACCACTAATGCATTTGAATTGTGTTTTTTTTATAATATTTTTAATAAACATATTTATATAATTGTATTTATTTAATTTTTTAATATTTATATAAAATTTATTTATTTTATAAAACGAAAAAAATGATTTATAAAAAATCTATATATGGAAATTAATAACCCTAAAATTAGGTTACTGAAGAAAATGAAGAATATGAAGAAGATAATTAAATAAAAGCTCCTCCCATGTTAAAAATCAATTAATTATAATAAAAAAATCCATTATATTAAAATAACTAATAAGAATATGAAAAAAATAGTGGAGAGAGAGGAGAAGACGAAAAATATGAAAATGAAGATGAAGAAGATAGTGAAGCAGAAGGGGAAGGAGAAGAAGAAGAAGAAGAAGAAGAAGAGGAAGAAGATGAAGAGGAGGAAGAAGAGGAAGAAGAGGAAGAAGATGAAGAAGAGGAAGAAGAAGAGGAAATGGATGAAGAAGAAGAAGACGAAGAAGAAGAATAGGTAGGAGAAAGTGAAGGAGCAATAGAAGAAGAAAATGGAGATGGAGAAGAAGAAAAAGGAGAAAATAATAATGAAGAGAATTAAAAAAGAGAAAATTTCGGGTAAAAAGAAAAAAATGAGATAAATAATAGGAAAAATGTATTAAATTTAGAAAAGAAATATTAATAAGATTATGAAGATGAGAAAAAGTAAAATTTAAAAATATATGAAGTCTAGTATAATGATAAAAAAGAAGAATAAAATGTGTAAAATGAAGTTCGTAAAAGCAAAAAAAAAATTCAAATAATTCATAATTATGATTAAATAAAAAAAGAAAATAAAAATAATTATAATATGAAAATGAGTATTTATGACAAAAATAATTAAATAAATCTAGAAAATGACTAATTTAATAAAGATAATTATATAATTGAAGGAGTATAAATAGAAGATAAATGGTTATAAAAAGCAGATAAGAATAAATATGATTCTTATGTTTTAAATGGAATTTATTTATAGTATTATTTAGATAATGTATAACAATATTATAAAAATAAATATATATATATATATATATATAATATATATATTATTTATATATATATATTATAAAAAATATATATATGTTTATATTAGTATACATATATATTCATTTTTATATATTTATTTAGTCTTTTTAAGATTTAGAATGTTTATAAAAAATTTAGATTTTGAAAAAATAATTTATAACATTAAATTAAAAATTTGATTTTGATTAAGATGATTTTATTATTAATAAATAATATGAAAAATAAAATTTTTTTTATAAAAAAAAAGTTAACTTCATTTCAATTAATATTATTATATTTTTAATATTTTTTATATAGGTAAAGTAATGGGAAAGAATCTGGTTAGAATATGTTCTATCTAAAATGGAATTTTAACTTAAATTTAAAGTATTTTTATAATATATAATAATATTAAATATTTATTAGATGGAAATAAAAATAAGAAAGTTAAACAATTTCTAAAACCACTTTCTATTACTTTTTAAAATTATGTAAATAATTTAATTAAAATAATAAAATAAATAAAAAAAGAATGATGCATTATAATAAAAAGAAACAAAATGGTTAAATGAATCTAATAAATTTATTCTGAGGATAAAATTAGCATTTGAAAAAAGAAGCCCTATTTATGTTTATTTTAAAGATTATAACAATGTTAAAAATAATAATATTTTTTAAATAAATATTATTAAAATATAAATATTATTATATAAAAGGCTTTAAAATTTAAAAATTATTACTTTTTAAATATGATTATATAAAAATTAGATTTTATGAATGAGTTAATTTTAAATTTAGCCAATAAATTTTACAGTCTTATATACAAATAATTTATTTATTCTCTATAAAAATATAAAATAAACAAAGAAAAATAACTTTTGATATAAAAATAATCATAAGAGTAAAAAAGATAAGAATTGATAATAAAAGATTTAGTCTAATCTCATTTAAAGCAACAATCATAAATTTTAATCCCAAAACTATTAGATAAAATCAACCGTGAGGCTTAAGAAGAGCAAAAAAAAATAGAAGTAAAGCAAAAACAATTATAAGCTTCTAAATTTAATGATTTATTAAAGAAAACTTAGTAAAATCCTTCCGATATAAATTATTTACTATAAAATTTTGATAAAAAAAATATATAAAATTTATTACAAAAACTATTATAGTCCTCCTTAAAAAAATAGGATATATAAATATTTTAAAACTAATAAATTTCTTTAACTTTTCGCTTTATTATTTCTTAGGAAAAAATCCCTTTTTATTTACCAAAAATAACTATATTTTTTATTGCAGAAAATGCAGTTGGATAAAATCGAATTTCGTAAGGGAAAATAATTAAAATTGAAAAAAAAAATCAGGTTTATGAAAAATAAGAGATTTTTTTGGAAAAAATAATGGACAATATTTATTTGTTTTAGAATTTCTAATTTAATTTAATGCATTTCGATTCTTAGGATATTTTAAAGGTTTTTTTAGAAGAAAGCAAGCCTTTTTTATCATAAAAAAAACTGGAGAGGACTTTAAGAATATTTAATTTAATAAAAATAGATGAAAATAATGATAAAATTTACTCAAAAAGCCTTTTTTTGGATTTCCCTTAGGAAAATTTATACTTAAATATACAGATTTTTTTAAAAAATAAAGAAGGATTATAAAAAAATAATAATTATTTTGAACATTTAAAATTTCTAAACTAAAATTTGGGTTAGAAAATATTTGTTTTTGATGAGAATTTATATGAAGAGAAAATAAAGATTTATAATTTTAATGAAAATAATATACATTTAATATATCTTTTATTCCCTTTTTTAGAGGAAATTTTAGAAAGTAAATTTATTTTATTGGAAGGAGATTTTTTCGAAGTTTAATTTTTTTTTTCGTAATAAATTTTGTATTTTTTGGAAGAAATAAAATTAAAATAAGATGAAAATTATATAGAAAAATGGACTAAAATATTAAAAATCGATAAAATGGAAGATTTAAATGAAGATTTTGAAGAAAATGATTTATATTTTTAAGAATAAATAGAAGAATTTATGAAAGAAAGGAAGTTTTGGGAAAAAAATGATACTTTTTTGGATGAATTGCGAGATATTATTACTTGCTTGAGTAAATATATCAGCAAAAAATGCGAAGAAAAGGAATATTAACATTATATATAGGTATTTTATAAATTAGCTGAAAAAATATGCCTATATATAGACAAAAAACCATATAAAATCGAAAATTTTTGTAAAAAAAATCTCGTTTTGGGATTTCTAAAAGTTTTATTGGAAAAAAGAATATTATTATATCAAATAAAAGATATATAGAAATTGGTTTATTTTTTTGTTTATTTTTTGGAGAAATTCGACAAAGGAAAATAATTGACAAATTTTTTTAATTAAAGGATTTTTTTGGAATTTTAATATGAGTTTAGTTTTTAGTTTTCTTCGCTTTTTATTTATTTATTTTAATCTGATTATTTTTTCATGGTTTTAGACATTATTATTTCATACAATGATAATATTTTTGAGATTTTAACGGCTATTTTAATAACTTTTTTATAGTATATGTGGAGTTTTTTGGATAAAAATGTCTTTTCATTTGATTAATTTTTGTTTGTTTTTCATATTTTTCCTTGGGTTTTGAATTTCCAGTCGTTTTTGGAAGATGTAAAGACTCTTTATGAGAAAATAAAGTCTTTTTAGGGCGTAAATATATATGAAAACATAGAAAAAGAGGCATTTTCATAAATTAAAATTTAACTTTTGGTGAATTCACTGAAGAAGCCAATTTTATATTAAAATTTGAGGAAAATAAAAGAGGAAGAAATTTAAAATAGTAATTTTTAGAATTAAAAAGGTGCTTTTTTTTTAGAAGAAATAGACTTTTGGAGGGAAATCCAACAAAACTAAAATGAAAGTCCAAATAATACATAAAAAAATATTAAAAATAATAATAATGTTTTATATAAAAATACGGTAAATACAGGAGATAATAATGAGGAAATATACGAAATAGAAGAAAAAAGCGATAGTTTAAAATAAACAGAAAAATTAAAAAGCCCAAAAAGTGACAATGAAGGTTTTTTCGAAGTAAATGAATAAGTAAAAAAGCTTGAATAATAATTAAATAATTCGAATTTTTCGAGCTTTTTAATAGAAGAAGATGGAGAATAGATTGAAGCAGAAAATATTGCAAAATAAATAAAGAATTTATACACTTATTATATATAGAATAATATCCAGAAACATAAAATTTAAGAATTGGTGGATGTCACCGATAGTTAACATCCTTTAAAGATGATTTGTTTATTAAAATAAACACTGCATAAATTAAATGATGGTTTAAGGTTAATTAATTATTGCGCTTTTGAAAGAAATTAGTTTATAAAAGGATTATTTAATAAATATACTTAGATTGAAAATATATTAAATTTGGAAAATAAAAATAACTTAAAAAGATTGCATTTACATAAGTTCTATAATGAAATTTAAAATTTGGATACTCTATTGATTAAATTTTATTAGGTTTTGAGAAAAATTAATAAAACCTCCTTATTTTTGTAGAACTTTTTTAAATATTAACCTTTTTGGAGAAAAATAAATAGTTTTTATATATAAGAGACTCCTTTAATGGTTTAATCATTTAAAATACACTAAATTCATAAAGAAAATATAAAAATAATAAAGTCTTTTATTAAATAAATTATAACAGAAAATAATTAAAACGAAAAAATGGTTTAATACACTCAAGAAGATATAAAGAAAGTTTTTTTATTTTTTCTTTAAATTAATTCTTATTTTTAATCCTCATAATAGACTTTTGATATATTTTTTTTCCTTTATATAGAAGAATTGGATAAAATACATGTTGAATATATGGAAAAATATAATTTTTTAGAATAAAAAATAAGCAGTTTTAAATAATTATATACTGATTGCACACGTTTTTACGAGAAAGTATAAAAATAGATAATTTATTTAAATTTTTAGGCTTTTTCTTTACATTAGAATCTCCTATAAATAGAAGTTGGAGATGTTTTTTTAATTAAAAACTGCCTTTTTGAAATTTAAAAATTAGAAAAAAATACATTTACATTAAAAAATGCAATCGAGGATTAATCTAATTCTTATATATAAATGATGGAAATAGCTAGGAATGAAAAAAATAATTATTATTAAGAAATCTAAAAAATTTAATGGCATTTTTTAGTATTGAAAAATTTATTTTTAAAATTCTTTTAAATAAAAAATTTCAAAAATCAACTATTTTAAATGCTCAAAATTTAAAAGGAGAATTTTTAAGTCGAAAAAACATAGGTTTTTATTGAAAATATGAATAATTTTTATAAATTTAAGTTTTTTTTGGAAAAAATAAGTATAATAGCACCAAAAATATTAACTTTTTGGTTGTTTTTGGAAGGTTATTTGTTAATATTTTATAAAAATTTAGAACATAATAACAAATTTATTTTAGAAAATTATAAAAACTTATCATTAATTGAAAAAGATATTGAAAATATTATTTAAGAGCTTAAAAATGTAAAAATATAAATGTAAAATAAATAAAATTTAAACTCTTCCAAAGATATTAAGAATTAATTAATAATTTTAGATGAAAAAGGAATTAAAAAATTAAAATAATTCAGTTTTTATTCCAATTTATAATTTATTTCTTATAAAAAAATTTCAACAGTATTGAATAAAGCTTAAATTTTAAAAAATATAATTATTGATTAATATAATAAGTAAATTAATTATAAATATATATATATATAAATAATATAAATATAGATATAAATTTTATTTCATATATGTATAAATATATTTATTTTTACATATATAATCTATAATTATATATATATTTATATATATATATATATTTTATACAGTAAAATTGGCTTATAATTAGTTTCTGAGAATTATTTATTATAATTTATTGAAACTAATTAATTATTCTTTACAAAAGAACCTTTATTAGAATTATATATTTAAGAATTAGATATCTTATAAGAAATAAATGAGGATAAAAATTATATTGATTAGATTTTGTTGACTGAAAATGCAAGAGAAATGAAGGAGATTTTAATAACTATATGTAAATATTAGAATAAAATTAATACTTTAAGAAATGGACTCTAAGTACAAAATAAAGTATTTTAATATAAAAATAAAGAAGAGAAATAGAAAATAGAAAGTTAAATTTTAACAAAAGTATTTCCAGAATTCGAGAAGGATTTAAAAGATAAGAAATTTTTGAGAATCACCGAAATTATCTAAAAATATAAGGAAATAGTTAAAATAATTTTTGATATTTTTGAAGGAAAAAATAATAAATTATCCAAAAAAAATTCAGAAACTGATCTCTAAATATTAGCCTAATTATAAAACAAAGAAGAAGATGTAAAAATGCCATCTATTTTTTACAAACTGAATACAAATGAAAGATAAATAATATTAAAAAATAATTAACTTTATAAAGATTTTAACATTTTAATTTAAAATAAAATTAAATAAAAAAATGACGACGTTATTTTAATTGCAAATGTAGGATAAGTATTAATGTAAATATTTGAATAAGGAAAAATAAATGAATAGGATATAAGATAAATAATATTAATAAATAAATTGGGAGGAAACAAAGAGATGAACATATATTTAATATAAATGAAAATTATATAAAATGTGTATTTGTGTTTAGAAAATATAATTTTTTTTGCCTAATTTTTTGAAAATTATTAAGAAGAATTTACAAATTAAAAAATGAATAAAAATAATTGGAGTAATATTGAAACTGATTTTTTTTAGAATTTACAAAAAACAACAGAAAAAATTAAAAAAATTTAATTTAATCAATATATTTCTTAATAGTGTAAAGTAAATTAATATTAAAAATAATATATATATATATATATATATATATATATAATATTTTTTAATATATGTTTATTTATTATTTTATATATAGAATATTATTATTCTTTTAGCTTAGTCTATGTTAAATGTTTTTGAATTAATTAATAAAATTTGGAATATTTATTATAATTTTTATAAATAATGGGATATTAAAAAATAATAATTTTAAAATAATATTATTCAAATATATGATGATGATTTTTCTTTAAAATACTAATAGATTTTGGACTTTTCTATAGATATTAATTTATAAATAAACTCTTTTTCTTCTAAAATAAATATTTAATTATAAAATTAAAATAATTATTTTCTCACAAATTGGGTAAATAGTTTAGACCAAAACTTTTAGAATTAGTTTTACGAATTTTTCGGCTCTAAAGATTTTGATTTATTGTAATAAAAAAGTAAATAAATTAATATATTGAGAAAATCTGAAATATAATGCTTTAAAAGAAATGTTTTGAGTTTAGAAGAGTTCCTTATTAAGAAAAATAATAAATAAATTATAATCGATAAAATAAATTCTTTATTTTTATAATATATTTAAATAATAAATTGTCCAATTTTAAAACAAAAAAATGTTTAAAACTAGAAATTTATATATGATTTTATTTAAGAAATGGAAGATATTTACTAATTATAAAATACATTAAATACTTTAAAAGTTTTTTTCGAAAATGTGAATGAATATGACAAAAAATAAATTTCTTAATTTAAAAATTCTCTGTTAAAAGCAAAGAAAAATAATTTAATAAATTATTTTATTTAATATATAAATTAATATTGAACAAAAAACAAAAAAAAAACAAATTATATATTAATTTTTATACAAATAATTTTTTTGTCTCAAAATGGATAATTATAATTTAATAGAAGAAGGATATTAAAAAAATAATTAATAATTTGATTATTTATAAGTGCATTAAAAATATAAATATTATAAAAAAAAGATTAAAACAAATCTAGTTCATCTTAAGATAGCCTTTTTTCATCTACATCTTCAGAAGATTTTCAAATGAAAGAAAGCATAAAATATAATCTAAATATATTCGAGAAGCTAAAACCGAAATAAAATACATAATATATGATGTAAAATGAGAAAAATTAATAACTTCTATATGCAAAATATGATAAATAAAATCTTAATTGGGATATATATTCATCTTAAGAGCCTAAAGTAATACCTCTTTTTACATTACATATGTTAAAATCACAAAATGAATTCGTTTTATGGAATAATACATGTCAAAAATGCTATAAAAAGCCTTATTGTTTACCATTTACGACTAAAAGATAGTAATTATTATATATAAAACACACTTTGATTTAAAAAAATATCCCTAAACTAACAAATTTACACTTTTTAGATATTGTAATACCAAAAATAAATGATAAAATAGATGTAATATGTCCCTTTACATAATGTAAAAATTTAAAAACATGTCCATATTATTTCAATAACGCTGATTTTTCATTTTTTAATATGGAAAATTAAAAATAAAATGAATATATTTTTATAAGGACAAAACTACCAGATTGGAATGAAAATATATAAGCATTTGTAATAAATTCAGGAGGAAGAATTAGTTAAGCTTCCAAAAAGAATTTTTAATTAATAAAAGAAGATAAAAATGAAAATGTAGAAGAAAATGACTATATCTATGTGCTATAAATGGGAAAAATATCATAAAATTAATACGTTTTAGATTTTATATACCCTTTTACTTTTGTTTAGACTTTTGCAATAGGATTAAGTACTTTTAATTGGAAGTAGAAATGATAAATTAAATTTGATATAATATATATATATATATATATATATATATATATTTATATATATACAATCATAACATTTATTTGTTTATATTTCTAATTTTTTTTATTATATTTTCATTTCAAAATAAAACTTTTTTTGAAAAAAGTTAATAATTATTTATTTTTTAAAAACTGTTTTTTTTTAATTTTATATTTAATATAATTATAAAATGGATCGAATTTAAAAAGTTAACTATTTAAAAGATGTTGAAACATATTTAGAAAGTCATAAAGTATATTCTATTTTCGAAAATTTATTAAAAGACTTGATTATTAGTTAACCTGAAAAGCCTATTGACTATTTAATTAATAAAATTCAAGAGCCTAAATGTAAGAAATAATTTTAATTAAATATTTTTTAATAAAATAAAACAGTAAAAAAAGTATTTTTGGTTGGTCCTCCAGGCTCTAGAACTTCCGAATTGGCCTCTTAATTAGCGAATGAATATAAATTTGCATGCATAAGCATAGGAGAGATATTAAAAAAATAGATTTCCATGAAGAATATTTATGGGTAAGAAATTGAGAAATCTTTTTAATAATTATCTTATGTAAAAGATGATATTATTATTTAATTAGTAAAATAAGAAATCGAATAATTGGAAAGCAATAAATAAAACTATTTTTTGGAAGGTTTCCCTAAGACTAGAGTTTAAGCTATTGCTTTATAAAAGGCAGGTATTATTCCGGATACATTTATTATTATAAATAAAGATGATAATAATATTAAAAAGTCTTGTTAGTAATTTTTTTATTATTATATTTTATTTTTTATTTTTAAAAAAGAGAGAAAATTTGTTAAAATAAAGATGGTTTTTTTTCAAATTAAATAATTGAAAACAAAAATAAAAATTCTTAAAATTATGCTTTGGAATATTAATTGTTAATATATATATATATATATATATATATATATATATATATATATATAATATATATCTCTATATATATATATTAAAAGAAATATTAAACATGTTAAATAAATGTATGATAAATTTTATTTTGAAGTTGATGCAAACGGAAATGTTTCAGATTAATAAATATTAGAAGATATGGCAGTATTTAAAAATAAAAAAATAATATATAATAAAAATAAAAGCATTTGATGTAATTCAAAATAAATCCAAAATCCCCTAAAAGAGTTGCCAAAATTATTGTTACAGGTCCTCCAGGTAATCTTATATAAAATAAACCAAAAAAATTATAAATAAAAAAGGTTCCGGAAGAACAAAATTGTCTAAAAATTTGGCAAAAAAGTATGGATTAGTATATATATCAACAACTGAATTGATAAGCAATTAAGTAAATTTAAAAACTGAAGTGGGAAAAGTATGTATGTAAATTGTAAGTTAGGGAGATTGTGTTCCTGATGAAATAATAAATGGTTTAATTGATAATAGAATAAAATAGACAGATTGCCATTTATAAGGATTTGTATTGGATGGATTTCCTAAAAACATAGTATAGTTATTAAGTTTGCAAGACCTTTAGATAGTTCCTACTTTGATTGTCGAATTAGAATTATCAGATGATATTGTTTTGTAAAGATTTAAAGAAAAAAAAGTTGATCCTGAGTCTGGTATAGTTTATGATAGATTAAATCCTACAAATGATCCTTAAATAACTAAGAGACTTTTATAAAATCCAAATGAATAAAATCATATTATTAATAAAAGATTGAGAATATGGAAAGAAAATTAAAAGCATTTTCATTAGCATTATAATCATTTAATTTTCAAAACTTCAGGAAACTTAACTCCTAAGAATATATTGGAAAAAGTTAGTTTTCATTTGGAAAATTATGAAAATTGAAAGAAAAATAATTTTTATATATATATAAATATATATATAATTATTATATTTTAAATAAAAATAACATGAGAATATATAAATATAAAATAAAATTGATAAATTTTTAATAAATCATTTGAATTATTTATTAAAACTTAAAAAATGGATTAATTGTGGAATAACTTTAAATATGTTATTTAAAATTTTAAAGTCGTTGATCATGATTTCGATTGCAGAATTCCTTATAATAGATTCCTTAGGTCTATTAGGCCTATAATATTGGCATTTTCTGCATTAACATTATCTTAAATATTTATTAATGATAATAATATTTATTTATAAAAAAAATATAAAAAAAGCAAATATTTTAAAGAAGACCCAATAAATGAATTTGTTAGAAGATAAAGAATAAAATTTGCACCTTTTTATTTTAATTATTATGATTTAAATTTGATAAATTAAATTTAATAAAAAAATGATATTGAAAAATGAACTTTTTTATTTTATTTTTTTAATAATGAATATAAAAATATATATATTTTTTATTATTATTAAATAAAAATAATTAATTATATAAATTTTTATTTGTAAAATTATATAAATTTTCTTTTGTTATATAATAAATAATATGATATGTTTTTATGAAAGTATTTTTATTAATTTTTTTTATTATTTTATTGTTTTCAAATTAAGAATAAATATTAGTATAGATTTATTTATTTAAAGAAATACTTCTTTAGATTTATTCTTCAATAGAATATTTTCAGTTTTAATTATTTTAAAATTTATTTTCCTTTTAAACATAACTATGAAAATAATTTCACTCTTAAATACTTTTAAAAACAAACTTTTATTTAATATGAAATTTTATTCTCGTTTATATTGTTTTATATTTAAAAATTACTTATATAAAATAATAATTAGTAATTTAAAAAATATTAAAAATTTTTGAATAAAAACTAATTTAAGTTTATTTAATCCGACTTATTATGATAAATATTTTAAATATGTTGGTTTATACCATTTTTTAATTTATTTTTAAAAAATAAATAATTTTTTTATATAAAATTAACAAGAACATATAATAATTAAATATAAATATATATATATATATATATATATATATATATATATATAAATATTATTTAGTGCTCATTAGTCATAATATTATTGATTAAAAAATTATTATGATATATTATTAAAAGTAAACATGATTAAAATTGAATTTATTTATTATATTATTTTTAAAAAAATAGCTTTAGAAAATGATAGATTTAATAGAAATAATAAAATGAAAATATATTAAAAGTATGTTAAAAAAAGATGTAATAATAAATAAATAATAAAATATATAAAAAGAATTATAAAAAAAAAATGTATATATTAATTCCGTAGGAATAAAAAAATAAAAAATAAAATATTATATAAAAAAATATAAAAATATATTTATATTTATATTTATATATATATATAATATATTATATTTTTTTTATATAGATATTTTTTATGTATATTTCTTATTACTTTTTTACATATATATATATTATAACTTAACATAACTAATGATTATGATTATTAATAATTTTTAACATTATTTTTATAGCATTTATCAGTTCTATATTTTCTTATTAAAATTTAAAATATATTCTTTTAATTTATTTATAAAAACAGGCTGACTAAACATAACTTTGTTTTTTCATTATAAATAATCAATTATTTTATTTATAACAATTTTTTCATATATTTCTATAATTTTAATCATAATAAATTTTTTAATTATATAAATTTATATTTTAAAATTAGTTAATATTAGATTTATTTTTTAATATTTAATCATAAATTTATTATTTAATTTTTTTTTTTTAAATTATAGTTATGATATTATGTTATGGTTTAAACATAATTTTTTGCTTAAAAATAGATGTTAAAATAAATGATTTATATGATTTTAAATTAAAAAAAATATTTATTCATAACATTTGAAGAAAAAATATAATGAATACATAAAAAAAAAAATTATGTAATGAATTAAAATTCAAAATATAAGCTTAATATTTTTTTTTTCTAAATATAAAAATATTCCATATTTTATTATATAAAAAACCCTATTATAAAGTATTCATTAAAATAATTTTGCTATTTATTATTATTTGATTCAATACATATTTATATTAAATAATTATATTTATATAAACTAATTTTAATTAATTATAATATAAGATATTAAATTAATCTTTAAAATAATAATTATATATATATTATTTTTTGATATATTACTATAAATAATATTTATATAAAAATTTAATAAAACAAACTAATAAATTATATAAAACAATTTTTTAAATAAATTTAAAGCTTTCAAAATAATATAAAATTAATAAAAAATTTGAATTAAAAAAAATTTATTGACTTTTTCTCATATTTAAAAAATAACAAAAAATTTTATTTTTTTATATTTTTATTTTTTACTTAAATAAAAAGAAAATTTATTTTAAAAAATAAAGCAAATTAATTTTTGACTTTTATAATTTTAAAGTATTAATTTATTAAAAAATTATTTATATTTATATTAAAAATATAAAAATATTTATCATATTTTCATTATCTTTATTTATACTTAAATCAAAATATTAAATCTCCAACGTTTTCTTCTTATTATTAATTATTTTCTTATTATTAATTTTCTTACTTTGCTTCATTTTTGATTAATAATTAAGGAACTTTAAGTTTTTTAATTTTCTTAGGTATCTAATAAAAAATAAAATTAAGCAAAAACAAAATTAATAAAAAAATAACATTTGGTGGATATAAATTAGTCATAGTCGCTTTAACTGCAAGTTTATTGAATTCTTCTTAATCTCCTTCTTAATAAGTTTTTATAAGCTAATATTAAAACATAATATTTTTTATTTATATTATATTTACTTAACAACTCAATTAATATTAATTAGTAGAAAAATATCCTGGTATTCTAAATAAAAAAATAAACAAAAAAATACATTAAATATTTTATATAAAAATACTCAGAAGGTAATGAGTCTAATTCTTATTCAGCTCTAATTATTTCTTATTAAAGTAAGCAAAGTGCAATAATGCATAATCCCCATTGTTCTGATTAATATTTTTATTTATCATTATTTTTTTATTTTTATATTTCTAATTTTAAAAATTATATCGCCTTTTCATATCTTTTTTAAAATAAAAAAAATATTTTTTTTATATAAATTGTATTTTACTTATCATATTCAACTAATAATTCAACATAATATTCAAATACTTGATTTCTTTCGTAAACTTTTCCTGATTCTTCTGCAATTTCGAGACATTTATTTATTGATTCTAAAGCTAAGTCTATTTTTTAATTCTAAACTAAATACTTACAGTATTTCATTTAAAGTTTTACAGCTTCTGTAAAAGAATCACAAATTTTAAAATATTATATAGCCTTTTTATTTATAATTAAAATAATAATTAATATAAATATATTTACTTATTCACAGATTGCATTTATTTATTCATAGTCTTGTTTTTTTAATTATCCATCATTATATTTGCTATTTCTTAATAATTTCTTGCAGTTCCCCACACTCTAATATAAAATTATATTAATAATAGGTTTTATATATTTTATTTTCTACTCATTGAGCTTTTCATTACATTCTATACATTTATTTAAACCTTAAATTGCTTAGTCCCAAGCCTTACAAGCTTTATATTATTTTACTATTTAAATTTTTTTATTCTTACATAATTTTTAATATTTAAATATATATTACCTGAATCTTCAAAGTAAGAAACTGCCGAGTTATGATCTTTACTCCATTTGAAAATTCCAGTTTTTAATCTTTTTTTATATTTATTAAAATTTTTTTTGAACTAGATAAATTTCATTTTTTTACTCGTCTTAGCCTTTTTTATATAATTTATCAGCTTATTATATACTATTAGGTTAATTATCCATATTTTATAGGTTTATTAAAAAATATATTATTAATTATAATATTTTATTATATCATGTATTTATAAATATAAATTTTCACAAAAGTGTATATTTTTTTACTTTTAAATTAATAATTAGTAAGTAAAAAAAAAAAAATCAATAATTTTTATATCTTATAAAATGTAAAAAAAAAAAACTCAAATATATTTTATTAAAAATAAATTGAATACAAACATTTATCTTCCTTAAAAAATATCTTTAATTTATTTTTACTAATAGAAAATATTATATAAAACTGAAATTAAATTTTAAATTCATAAAGCATTAAAACAAGATATAACTATTATTTGGCATTAAAATTTTATATGAATACAGTATATTGTAAATATTTATTAGGCAGATAAAAAATAAATTAAAATATTTTAGAAATATTAAATTAATATAATTTATCAACAATAATATAAAGTTACAGGCATTTATTATAAAAAGTTAAGCAGTAAAAAAATTTGAAGACATAAATTTAAAAATAAAGCATTTAAAATTGAAATAAAAAAATAAAAGTATTGAATATGTAATCAAAACATTATAATTAATTTACTTACTAAAACAGTACATGAGCTAAAATAATATAATTATATATAAATAAAATTTATATACATATATATATGATATAAAAATTTATATATATATTTATTTCTATAAATATACATATATATTTATATTATTATTATTAAAATATATTTTATTTATTTATTTATTTTATAAAATTTTTTTTTATCTTTATATTTTTAATATTATTATATTTTTATTTTTATTTATATAAGAATATCCGATTATATTATCTTTAAATAAATGTTAATATTTTTTTAAAATTATCTTTTTTTTATAATAATTACTTTAGTTTTTATTTGCTTTATTTATTTAAATACATTATTTATAATTTCTTCATATTCAATAATATTTTTTTAACATTATTTATTATTTTTTTTAGTATTATTTTATATATTTAAAAATATTCTGAATTTTTTAATAACTTGTATAAATTTTAATTTATTAAAAATATTAATTATTTTTTTAATTCTTTTATATTTTATTTTTGATACTATTTAATTATATTTATATTTTTTATTGAATTTTTTTTTTATTAAACTATTAAATAAAATTTAATTTCTAATTTTTTTAAATAAAAATTGTATATTATAATCTTAATATATATTTTTTTTATGTATAAACATTTAACTAAATATTAGAAAGTTTTTAAAAGCTAATATAATAATATAATAAGTGATATAATTTTAAAAGTAATAACAGAACGAATGTATTATCATTATATAAATATATTAAATAAAGATGATTAAAATTTAGTAAAATAAAGATTTATTTTAAATAATTAGAAATGTATATTTAATGAGAATTGTATACTAAAATAAAAAATTTAATATATAAAAACAACTAAAATCTTTTAAAATTAAATAAATTTCATATAATTTTTTTTATATATAAAATATATATAATCTTACAATTAAGAAATATTTATTCCTTTAATATATCTTTATTTTAATATTTATAGCAAAAGTTCCAATTATTAAAGAACTATTTAAATATTTTTAATATAAATTTGATTATTATTTAATTAATTTCTTAAGTTTTAATATTGAATCTAAATTTCTCCAAAAAGTAAATTAATCTTAAAAATAATTGACAAACTTTTGCACAAATACTAATTAAATAATTTCCATCCTATTAAAAATAAATACTGTTATCACTTAAGCAATGGAATTGTCTTTTATTCTTACTGAGTTATATAAAAGAAATTATAATTAAATAAATGGAGAAGAAAATTAATTAATATCATGTCATGAATGTTGTCAAAAAGCAGATTTTATAAACGAATTCAATAAATTTCATATAGATTTAGAATATTTAATACTTGAGTGTAATTTGTTAAAATATATCGATTTTTTATTAATGGAATTTAAATTAGTAGGGAATTTTGATGAATGGTTTAAAAACTATATAAGGAAAATATTTTGATTCAGAGTTTTTAAAAGAAAATTTGGAGAATATTATTTGTTAAATTTTTGGAAATTATTTAGGATAAAAATATAAAAATTATAATTATTTATATATATATATATATCTCTGTAAAAGTTTTTAATAAATCATTTAATAATTTTTAAAAAAATTAATACCCTGTAAAGTGCTTTTAATATCTAGAATATAGAAAAGTGGAATATTTAATTAATTCAATTATTTATTAAAATTAATAGAAAAAATGCATTTTATGCTCAAATAATTTGAGTATTTGTGATGGTTTTTTGTTTGATTTTGCTTTATTTGCTATATTTGAAAAAATTGTTAAAGTATAAGGTAAAGTGGATTTATTTTAAGTTTTAAAAAGTTAGGATAATATTATTATCCAAAATATATAAATTTAATAATTATAATAATAAAATAAGGAGAACATTATTATAAGAGGTTCTTATCTTAAATAAAGATTATAATATTTAATAATAAACCGATAAAATTGCTAAATTATAAATATTCTGAATATGTTAAAATTAAATGATTTTATTACTTCTTATTGTGAATAGATTAATAAGAAAAAAATGAATAAAAAGTATTTATTGGAAATAAATTAAATAATAATTAAAATTAATTTACAATAAAATAAAAATATTTAATAAATAAAAAATTAAACATAAGTATTTAGTAGTAATTAAAAATAAAAAAGTAAGTTAATATAATTATTTGGTAATTATAAACTAAAAAATAAAATACAAATAACCAATAATAAAAATTGAGCATAAATTAAAATAATATAAATTATAAGCAATTAAATAAAATATATAAAAGATTTCTAAAAAAAAATTAATAAATAAAAATATATTAAACATCTAAGTTATTATATAATAATTAGTATTTTTAATAACATAATTAATATAATAATTATAATTATTATTATTAATTATATTTAAATTAAAATATTTCTTATATTTATAATCAATTATTTTAATTATAATTAATTCTAATTTTTATATTAAAAATATGACTAATTTAGATAATAAATAAAATATAAATTAATTTATAAATAATGAATAATAAATAAATAATTATATATAAAATATAAAATTTAGTATAAACTAAAGTTGTTTAAATTAAACAGATCATAACATATATATAATTAAATTTCATAAAAATAATATATCAATAATTATGTATTAAATTATTTAAATAGAAATAGAAATAGAAATAAAATAAAATTTAAGAATATAAATTATACAAGTACAATAAGTAAGAAAATATTAATTTTGAATAGTAATAATATATTTTTTTATAATCTTAGTTATTTAAAAAAACAAAATTTCAAATTTAAATTAAATAATTGTAAATAAATGTAATAAATTTAAGAATATTTATAATTTTAATAATCTCTTAAATTTGAAATTTTGCCTTATCTTCATTTTTTAAATTAAATACTCTAGATTTTCAATGATTAATGCTTTTTTTAAAGGATTTTGCATTTAATAAGCTTTATAATTACTGAGAATAATTTTTCTACAAGGCTTATCTAATTTATTACTTCCACTAAATTATAATGCATTTAAAAAGCAAAATACTGAAAAAAAAATGTCTATTTTGAGTAAATTTCGAGTAAATATTTTAATAAATTAAAATTAAATGACATAATTAAAAATATGTATAGTATAATTAATTAAAAAAAAAATAAAGAAAGTTATAAGAATTAAAAGATGTTGCACACTATAATGAAAAAATTTTACAAATATTTTTCTTATTTATAAAATAAATGGGTGATTATAAAAAAAAGATAAGTAAAATATACGTTTATAATAATTTTATATATTTTTTGTAGTTAAAACTAAGATTAAGACTAAAAATAAGATTTAGATCGTAATAAAAATTAATAATAGAGTAAATATAATTTTTTTTGAAAACATTTTTTTTTATTAAATTTTACTAATTATTAAATTAGATAAATAATAACCATAAATTAATTATTTTATTCCTTTATATGATTTTAGTAATTTGAAGTTATTTAAAGGTAAAAATATTTAATAAAAACCTTTAATTATTAGTTATACTTAATAATATAATATTAATTATTAATAAAATTAATAATAGGTAATTTAATGTTAAAACGGAATAATATTTACTACTACAGTAAATAATAAAATATAAATAAATACAACTA